>NW_008338720.1:1104995-1125934 GCF_000622305.1 Nannospalax galili | reverse complement strand
GAGAGAGAGAGAGAGAGAGAGAGAGAGAGAGAGACATAGACAGAGAGATATAGACAGAGACAGAGACAGAGAAGCAGAGAGACAGAGAAAGAACTGTGCTTTTTTGGAGACAGGGTCTCCCTGTGGCCCCAGCTGACCTGGAACTCATTATAGCTGGTCTCAGTCTCACAAAGATCAGCCTGCCTCTGCCTCCCACATGCTAGGATTAAAGTTATATGCCACCATACCTGGCCCAGAAATGTATTTTTTAATTTTTATGTCTTACTTTAGAATGCTAAATACTAAATACGCTGAATGCTGGCCATGTGCTTTGAACATATTTAGTGGATTTGAATTAGAGTCCCTGCAAAATGGCAGGAATATCTTCCCAGTGCCCTTTGGGGCTCAAACACAATTACAGTGTGCTTAACGTAGAGAAAACAGCTCCAGTGACGCTAAAGAAAGGTCACACTAGCCTCCTCATGCCACTCACCTGAACTGCCAGGAAGATGCTATTGAAGCATATCCTGCTTAAAGAACTAAATGCTCACTCTCAGTCCCTCAGCCAAACACCACCTAATTTCTCAATAGGGATATTAATGACTAGAACGCATGAGGGGGTCTTCTTCTAAATAACAGTGAAACCACACCATTTAGAACTAATGCCTTGAGATCCAATATATGTCCTGTGCAATACTGTGGCTCTCATCTACTGTCTCCCGAGCACTGAAAACACAGAACTACTCACTCCACAGTGTCCTGGGTGAGTTTCTATCATTCCAGGTAATTTTTATGTTTGCAATTTTTACTCTTTTACTTCAATTTTTCTATTATAACTGAAAAAAAAACAGGGATTATTTTTTCTAAGAAAAAAATCCAACAAGATAAAATCACCAACAGATGAAATGTGCAGCATAAATGAATGTATCTTCAAGAGAAGCTCAGAACAGCTGTAGCACCCTTTGCCACACTGGCCGATCCACTCCAATTCATCCACCATAACTGATTTAATATGAGCGCATAATTAGTACTGTTGATTACTATCTGATGCCAGATATCCCAAATGCCCCACCTTCGTGCTAATTAATCTTGAAAACTTTCCAAGCTTTCCCCTACCCTGCCTGCCTCTGTTTCCTGCATCGGTGCACACATAGCATTTTACTCAAACAAATCGAGCAACAACTACAGCATCACTAGGTCTTGCACACAGTTGGTACTCAGTAAATGTTTGTTTATTCAAATCACTGCTCCTTCATCACAGTAATTCTCATTAGAATGGAAAACCCACAGCCAAGACTTAGGCTTGGGTCACTAACTGGCAATTGACTTTAGGGCAACTTGTGTTTAAATTGCTAGTGAAAACTAATTTTTAGAATACCCAAAGAATCATCAGAAGGATAATTTCCTGGTAGACCCTGAGAGATGAAACTCTGAACCATCAAGGGAGTATTCGGGGCACTGATTTGAATGAAAGTAGTAGAAATCAAACAGAAACAAGGCCATAATGCTATTCAAAATTAGGCTGAAGGACTGAAAAGCATTAATATTTCTAGTATTTTGAATAAATGTAGTTTTCTGAAATATTTGTGAGGTATATTTGGTAAATGATGGAGCAAATATTATTTTCAGCGAAGATGTGGTTCACAATCTTTTTTGCAAGTGCGGCTCGTGCCTCATTCCGCCCTTAGCTTTTAAAAAAAATCCAGCAATCAGCAATTTAAGAACTGTTTCCTTCCCAAAATGGAAGACTACTCCCAGGAGCCGCTGCAAACTGGTGACACAGACTCTTCCCCTGGGAATGGTAGTGCTTAAGGGGAAGGAGGCACTGGAAGCACAAGACCCGTGCAAGAATGGGAAGTCAAGCCAAAACACCCAATCTGAAAAATCAGACTTCACCACCAACTAAGGAGAGCCTCGGTCACGCTTCCTAGTGAAAAACACACACTAAAGACTTGAGGAACCAAATCTCCTATTTGAGCAACAACCCTTATAAGTCCACTTTTTCAAAACTCGCGTTTGAGGGGCTGGAAAGGTTAATTAAACACGTTAAAGAGAATAGACATAAAGTCAGCAAACCGCAGCAAGAAAATAAAAACAAAACAATAACATAAAAAATGTTGGGACTGGAGAGATGACTCAGCAGTTAAGAGCACTGACTGTTCTTGAAGAGGACAGTTCCCAGCACCCATATGGCAGCTAACAACTGTCAGTAACTCCAGCTCCAGGGGATCGCACATCCTCTTCTGACCTCCGAGGGCATCGCATGACATGGGTGCTCTAAAACACTCATACACATAAAATAATAAAAAAATAAATAAAATGTTCCTTTAAAAAAGTAAAGAGCTCTCATCTGAGTTCAGAGAGGACAGAAACAGTCAAGGAATTCGGTGGCACTTTTAATTTTCAACAGAAACTTCACTAGAATAACCAGAGAATTTTGCATGGGTGTCAGAAGCAGGTCTAGTGAGACCTACTTCCATCACAAGGAACATGTAATGCTCTTGTCCACCTCAAGTGACTTCAGATGTATCGGGTGTATCTGAAGGGATCTCCTCCTGCATGTGGACAAGAAAGACCAACTGCCCATCCCCACATTGGACAGGACACTTAAACCCCATGCAGTCTCCAAGCACTCTAAGCCTGCTTCTTCACCAAGCTATCGTCTCCTCCCCTTCACCATGGGCATTCCCAGAGGACAGTTTTTCTCCCAGATTCCAAACTCCTTCCACATTTTCCCAAAGTGAGATGACATAATCTCAGGACTTGGAGCTCTATGCCAATCATTATTTTATTTATATTTATTTATCTATCTATCTATCTATCTATCTATCTATCTATCTATCTATCTATCTATCTATCTCAGTCTTGTTGAGACAGTGTCTTCCTGTAGCTCCAGCTGGCCTGGAACTCACTATGTAGACCAGGCTGACCTTGAACTCATGGAGATCTACCTGCCTCTGCCTCCTGAGTGCTGGGACTAAGGCATGCGCTGCCACACCCGGCTTCGCACACTTGGCTTCCCAGTTTATTTTTAAAGTCAGAAATACTTACTAAATGTCTACAAGAGAACTATATTTTGATTTAAAGGAGAAAATCTGCTATTCATTCAAAAAATTAAAATGTGTATACCTGAAAAAATAAACAAAAGTTAGAAGTGCAAGGGGCTGGGGGGATGGCTCAGAAGTTAGGAGCACAAGCTGCTGTTCGTTCCCAGTACCTACATGGCAGCTAACAATTGCCCATAAGTACGGTACAGAGGAATTCAACACCCTCTTCTGACCTCCTCAGACAATGCACAACATGAGTGCACTCACATACATGCAGGCAATACACTCACATACATAAAATAAAAATAATAAATAAAAGATTTTTCAAAAATTAAAAGCTTAACATAAACCAGAAAAATATTTCAATAAATTCAATAAATTAACACACATAAATATTATGCATAAGTATATGTTTTATATGTATATGTGAGATACATACTATATTTCAGGTAAATACTATAATCATATAAAATAAATATGATCTGTCAATAGCCCATTCACAGAAGAGGACACACAGGTGTGTACTAAATTACAGGTAGAAAATACACTTGAATAAATGCAAATTTAGACAATTTAAGAAGAAAAATAACCATAAATATGGGTAATATACAAAAATGCTCACTGTAGCCACATGTGACTTACACTTGTGATCCCAGCACTTGGGAGGATTAGACAGAGGAACTGCTATGAATTCTAGGCCAGTCTGAGCTATGTAGATAGTCCCAGGCTAGGCCAGGCTACGTAGCAGACACTGTCTCAACAACAATAACAAAATGCCCATGGTGTTGGAAGCCATCTAGATGTCCAACACTAGAACACCAGTCAGGTGATTACAACACAATATTCATGTGGGGGCCCTTAGTGGCACTTATGGGGAACTTCACATATTTCATAAACAAAAATATGTTTTCCCAGACAATGAAGATACAACTACTTAAGGAGATATTCAGCTAACGCTGAAGGACTGAATATATATATATATATGAAAGACAAAAGACCAAAGATAGAGAACTGAAGAAGAAATAGTAATAGTAGAGTTATGTGATTCTGAATACAAGTTTAGGAAATTGACTTGGCAAAGTAGAAAGCAGCTGAAGCTCATGTGCACATGGTGAAGTGTGCTTATGAGAAAACGGTCTTCGGTGAAGGTGTGTTCTGGACCTGATATTACCGAAATCTCAGCAAGGCTTAGAACTGATTTTCAGTGACTGATTTACTAAAGTCACAGGGAAAAGAGGAACTAGCCAAACCCTCAGCCACACTTCGGATCCTCCAGCCCTACTCATCTACTGGGTCACCTTGTTAAGTGCCATCTTCCTTGCAGAGATGAATCTTCCAGGGCTTCAAGTGACTAGACGAGGGCACTACCTTACAGCCCCTGATCCTGAGCTTCCCTGTAGATAAAAGCATGAAACTCTGTGCCTAGCACTGTGCGACTGGAACAGGGTAAATTCAACACTCTGTAGGGGAAGGTGAACCCTGCATCCATGGAATGTGCAAGCAAGTGGATACATTCTCCCCACTGTGTCCTCTGAAGCAGTTATTTCCAGAAGGGATCATCTTCATACTCTCTCAGATCATCTAACAGATTAAAGCAATTGTCTTGTTTACCAATAGGAATAGACAGTTGGGATTATATCCTCATGTCATCTCACCTCTCTTCTCAGCTTCTTACCCCATGTGCTTGCTCCTCTCCCTCAAGCTGTGCTTCCTAATCAAATTACAGTAAATGAGTCTTTCCTCAGGCCCTGATTTCCAGGATCACAGGTTAAAAGAGACTCTCAGAGCCCTGGGAAGTTGGCTCAGTGGATAAAGTGCTTTCAGAGCAAGCATGAGAACATGAGCTGGGCATGAGCGTGCATTCCTACTACCTTAGCTCTAGGTAGGGGGCAGAGACAAGTAGATCCCAGAGGCTTGTAGGCCAGTGTATGCCAGGTTGAGTGAGAAAGCTCATCTCAAAAAATACGGGGGGAAGAGGAAGCCACTCAATGTCAACTTCTGGCCTCCAAAGGTACACTCACAGGAGAGAGCACCCACTCACATATGAACACACACACACACACACACACGTGGGAATGACCCTCAGGAACTGAGGATATAGCACACTGGTATACCACCCCGGGGGATCCCAGAAGGCAGGACGGATAGGCTCTATGACCTAGGAGAACAGAGCTTGGAGCTTTGAAAGCTAGTGGAATTTTTCAAGCAGGAGTTAGGACTTGCTTAAAACCTGTGGCCCCTTTCTTTGGCTCCATTTCTGCCTTTTGAAGTGAGTCTATCTGTCATATACCTGTCCCATTATTATATTTTGGAAACTGGAAAACTTCATGTGGTTTCACAGGTTCATAGGTAGCTAGGAATTCTGCCTCAGGATGAATCACAAATGGAATGTTACACATCCTTCATTTACACAATGTAATATGCAACTCTCATGTGAAATTCTGGTGCTGGTATTGGTACAGACTTTGGGTAACAGACACTGAGTTAGAATTAACGTATTTTTTCATGAGAGAAAGACATAGATTTGGGAAAAGTAGAGAGAGGGTAGAATAGCTTAGATTGTATCATGTCTTGCCTCTCCCAGCAAACTCATATGTTGACGTTCAAACCCCCCAGTATCTATTTGGAAGCAGGGTCTTTCAACCAGTTATTAAGTTGAATGAATCATTAAGGTGAGCCCTAAACCAGAATGTCAGCTTCATAAGGAGACTTGATTAGAACACAGATACTTGCAGAGGGAAGGTAAAATGAAGACAGGACAGGGGCTAGAGAGATGGCTCAGCGGTCAAGAGCACTGACTGCTCTTGCAGAGGACCCAGGTTTGGTTCCCAGACCCCACATGGTGGCTACGAACCATCCTTAACTCCAGTTCCAGGGGAATCCGACACCCTCTTCTGACTTCTGCGGCACTGCACAACATGGATGCATCCACATACATGCAGGCAATACACTCATACACATAAAATAAAAAATAAAATATTTTTTTAAAAAATGAAGATAGAACAAAGGTAGGTCTCCACAAGCCAGACAGGGGCTGCAGGAGCAACCCGCCCGGGCACCACCTTGGTCTCAGACTTCTAGTCTCTCAACTTGGGCAAAGATGAATTTCTAATGTTTGTGTCACCAGTCTGTTTGTTTTGGTTTGTTAAAGACTTAGGTAAGAAACTTAGACTCACTGTTTTTATAGTAACTAAGATAAGAAAGGCACAGAAAATGGTCTAAAAGATGCGTATCGTGGAAATAGGGAAGCTCGAATCTCTTTGTCCCTCTCAAGCTACATGCCTGGAGCTCGTGATGGGTTCATGTTTGACCAAAATCAGAACTCCTTTTTCTTGGAGCTGAAATATGGTTGAGATATATTTTGTGATCTTATCTAATTGCTTTGGCCTAAGCTTATAAAAAAACTATATCTATGAAATATCTTGAACTAACAGTGATAGTTGGCTTTCTTTTCTTAGACCTACCATAATGCAAATGCCAGCTTGCCTTCATGTACATTGTTCATCATAGCAGGAACTTTATGCCTCTTTCTAGTCAGGAATACATACTGAATTTCGTTAAACACCTTTTCGGCATCTATTGATAAAATCAAATTATGGCTTTCTCCTTCCTTTACCTCTTAATATTATCTACTCTCTAAAACTAAGAGCGCCAGAGGCTGTAAAAGTCTTAAACTAGCCAAGCCTGTTTTCCATGAGAGCCTTCTCTGCAATTTAATGTGCTTAGTTGTATAGACTTCCTAATACTGAACTTTGCAGCTGTTCAAATGAGTCCCTTTGGCCACGGTGCGCTTTTCCTCCTGCACGCTGCCAGGATCCACTTGCTGATAATTTACTTGGCGTCTTTGCATCAGCAATTTTAAACAAAGGCAGTCTGGTTTAATTTTCTTTTTTTGTACTATTTTTGTCAGGCTTTCACAATAAAAATAATGGAGATTCATTCCCTCTTTCTCTGTGGCATGTGGTAGTGACACAAACATCAGGTTCTGTTTTGTTATAGGGGTCTGTTAGGTTTTTTTTGACAAGTGACCTGGAGACTTCTGACACAGGTATAGCTGCAGGTTGCCTCTACACACACTGACTTTCCCTTCACTCTATTTCCTTTCTACTACCCTCATCATCTGTTATGATTTGGTCCCTCCAAAACTCATGTTAAAATTTAATTACTCTTATAATACGAGATATTAATAAGTAGGACCAACCCAGGCGTGGTAGTACATGCCTGTAATACCAATATTCAGGAGGGGAAGGCAAGAGATTCTTGAGCTCAAAGCCAGCTTGGGTTGCAGAGAAAGACCTTGTCTTTGTAAAAAAGTATGACCAAGTGGAGCCTTTAAGAGGTGACTGGGGCTCTCCTTTTGTGAATGCATTAGCTTATGCATTCATTGAATGGCTTAACAAGTCAATAAAGAGTAATTTCTCTCTCCTGGGTGATGTCTCTATCACCCTAGGACTCTATCAGCAGGAATACTGTCATGAGATGTGGTCTCTACACATTGGACCAGAATCATGAGCCAAAAGAACCCTTTTATTCTTTATTACATATCCATCTCTGAAATCATGCTATTATCAGATCAAGCATCCCCTTCTTTCTGCCACATCCACAAGGCTCGGCACAACCTCCCTTTTAAAACATATCTTTTTAGTACTTCTAATTTTTCCTGAAAATCCCACTTACAAAATAATTAGCTTTCCACCAATTTATCTCATAGATTGAATGTTTGTGTCCCTATCCCATCAAATTTATGTGTTAAAATCTTAATTTCCAAGGTGATGGTGGTATTAAGATATGTGGGACTTTAGGCAGTGATTAGGTCATGAGGGAAGAACTTCCATGAATGAGATTCATGACCTTACACTGCCACTATTGGATATATAGTCAAGGGAAATGAAATAAGTATGTTAGAAAAACAATCACCAAGAATGGAATCAAGGGCTGGAGAGATGGCTCAGCAGTTAAGAACACTTACTCTTCTTCCAGAGGACCTGCATTCAATTCCCAGCACCCACATGGTGGCTAACAGCTGTCCGTAACTCTAGTCCCAGGGAATCTGACACCCTCTTCTGGCCTCCATAGGCAAAACACCCATACAAATAAAATAACAATAAAAAAGAATGGAATCAACTCGTGTCCATGAACGCATGAGTGGATAAAGAAAATATGGCACACATACACAATGAAATACTATTTGCCCAGGTAAAAGCATGAAATTCTTTTGTAGCAACATGAATGGAACCAAAAGGCTATACCAAGTAAAATAAGATACAGAAAGACAAATGCTGCTTGTCTCGCTTAACTTGGATGTTTAGATGTTGGTTTCAGAAGCACAGTGTGGAATAGTGGTCACTAGAGCCTAGGAAGAGATGGAGAAAAGACTGGTAATGAGTACAGAGGTATGATTGCCTAGAAGGAACACCTTCCAAAGTTCCATAGCATGGCATGGCATGGTGACTAACAATGATTAACTGTGTATTTCAAAATAGATGATAGAGAAGATTTTGAATACTCTCAGCACAAAGAAATGATAAATGTCAAGGGTGATGGATATGCCAGTTACTGTGATTTTGTCATTACATATTGTATGCACATATTGAAATGTCACACTGTACCTCATAAATATGTACAATTACTGTGTGCTAATAAAAATAGATATGTGAAAAAATAATTAGCTTTCCTATTTGCATGTACTGTACTACTGATTCAATTTGAAAATGACAAAACTTTTCAACCACATGGTTATTTCAAAACAATGGGGGAGTAGCTAAGACTGCTCACTGCTCTTGCAGAGAACCAGAGTTCAGTGTCCCGCACACAGCATGCAGCTCACAACCACCTATAATTCCAGATTCAAGTGATCCAACGCCATCTTCTAGCCTCCTCAGGCAGTTGCACTTGCAGGCACATATCCACCCAGAAACACACATATGCATATGTGTTTATTGTATTTATTATTTTTATTTTATGTGCATGTGAGTATTGTCTGCATGTATATATGTGCACTTGTGTCATTCAGTGCCCACAGAGGACAGAAGAGGGTGTCAGATCCTCTGGAACTGGAGTTACAGATGGTTGTTAGCCACCATTTGAGTGCTGGGATTCAAACCCCAGTCCTCTGCAAGAGCAGCCTCTTAACCACTGAGGCATCTCTCCAGCCCCAAACGTACATAATTAAGAAGAACAACAACAGTGTTTTATAGAGGGAGAGATGGTGTCTGGCAGTCTATAGAATATTTCTGCTCTAATTCCTCCCTCTGGTTTTGAGTTGTTCAATATTGTGAACAGAAGAATTTAGGAGCAAATATAATACTGTAACTATTTCCTGCAACATCACGTTACTGGAAGGAAAGTGATTAGAGAACACGCAGGGATAACAGGTGAGGAGAAGCCCACAGGGTGAGGTGCTCATGGAACTGCCTGCAGATGGCTGGCCTCAGAGTGAAATCACTAACAGCACTTAGAAACATCATACTATTTTCTGATAATGAAATATTCAACAATAATTCATCTTTGGCCGTTTTATAAACTGTATTTCTGATGACTTTACCTAATGTTCTGTTTTTTTCTTGGGAAAAAAAAACAAAAGAGTTCTAGGGTGATAAACACTGAATGTTTAATCATTTTCAAGATTATATTTAAATTTGAGTCCATTTCATTACCTTATAAGATCACACTGGTATGCTTTGTTTGTGCCCCCTAAGAAAAAGAGGGTGAATGAAGGAGGGAAGGAAGGGGGGAGTAGGGGGTCTACAATCTTACCTAACCAAAGAAATCTTTTTGCAAACTCATTTCCAGGGTCATGGGTCACTTTAAACCCTGACCCACTGCAGGACTTCTGAGCTCTGGAACGCAGGTTCCTGTGAAGGTGGTGGGGAAGCCAAATGTCAGACTTTCAAGTTTCTGGCCAGCTGGCTACTCATTCACTGACTCCTGCTCCCTCTGCTGGCTTCACAGCTCCGTGGCTGGACCCCAAACAGCTCTCAGTCTCAGGAGGCAGAAAGACAAAGGGGAAGGTGATGGAACTTGCTCTGGCTTTTCAAGTCAGTGACAGATCAGCTCTGAACAGCTGTCCCACTATGCCATCCAGCCTTCACAAGTACAAGGAATCTTAGCCTTTGGTGGCACTCCTCACTGTGAGGTGACTTGTTTCAAAATAAATATCCTAACATAACATTCACAAAATTGTTAACATTTTAACAGAGTTAGCTGATTCTTTTTTACAAATAATTTTACTGACAGTGATAGCAATAATGCACATAACAAAAAATTACTCTCAAAACAGCAAGCACATCTGCTGGACTCCCTTTCCATGGAGATCCAGAACCAGTCAAACAACCTCTGCTGATGGAAGCAAATCAGCAGTGGCCTGGGCAGGAGGAACATCATGCAGGTGCCCTTTGGAGTGATGGAGATGCTCTGGATCTTGAACCAGCACACATTCGTCAAAATTCATCCAAATTATTTCAAGTAAATTGTGTCTCAATAAAGTTGATGTTAATAGAAAAAAATCTGTTAGTCAAATACTAGATTCGAATCTGTTCATTTAATCTGATATACCTGGACTCATTTAAAAAAAATAACTAGTAAAAATAATTAGTCACCCATCTAGACACTTGTCCACATGTGAGTTGAGGGCCTGGCTGCATGTGGCAAAGGCTCAGGCAAGAGTAACTGAATCCATCCTCAGGCCTCTGTCCTACAGCAAGGTGTTCACTTTAGCTGGGGTGCTTCGCAGCCATGCAAGACTGAAACTGGAAGCTTCTGTCCCCCCTCCATTTGGGGACCCATCTGTATTGTGACCTACTGGGCTACAGTGCGAGCCAGCTGTGACAGTCACTCTTTGGAAGCGCCCCACCACCATCTCTGTAGGACACTATGCATGGGAACTAGGGGCTAAATAAGGGGAAAGCAGTTCTAGATTTTGTGTTCAAAGTAGCCTATATATTAGTAAAATGGACTCAGTGAAGCTGTCTTATGCTGTGCAGCAGACCCTTCAAATCCGTGGGTTCTACTGCCATGAATTCAACCAAACTTGAACTGAAAATATGAAAAAAAATTGTATCCACACTGAATGCATACTAACATTTTTCTCATCGTTTCCTAAGTAATATAATGTAATAACTATTTACATGATGTTTATATTATACTAGAGATATTTTAAAGTATACAGGGGATGTGCCTAGGATATACACCATTTTACATAAGGAACTTGCACATTCATGGATTGTGGTACATTCAGGTATCTTAGAGGCACTCCTTCACAGATACTGAGGGATCGTGGTCCCAATCTCCCTAAGGCCGGGAGGAAACTTTATGTTTCCAAACTTATTTGACCCCTTATGCCATTGGGAGGCATTCCTTTGGACCTAGGCAGTCCAGAACACTGGGTCACCTGAGTCAGGTGAGAACTAAGAACATGACACTAGCTAGCAAGTGTTGCCTCACAGGCTGATAGATAAGCTAAGAATAATGCCTGCCATTTATGGAGCACTTCCTATGCTCTGCTAGTGTACGAATTCTTTAACCCATTTAATCATTAGTGAAGCACAACATTGCTTCCCCCTCCCTATTTTATAAGTGAGAAAATTGGGCAGAAAGTGGTTCAGTGGCTTGACCAACATTAATGGAGGGACAAAACAAGAAAGCAAACCTGGCTGTCTGGCTTCATATGTCATGCTTCCAGGAAAGATACTACAGTACCTCTGTACACTGTGAAAGGAAATGAACATGTAAACACAGTGTGACAATCTCATGCCACAGGCTCCCTCCCTTACCAAGTTCATATGTTGAAATCTTATCCCAAAGTGACGGTATAAGAAAGTGAGGAAAAGAGGTTAGGTTATGGGGATGGAGCTCTGTGGGCAGGATCGGTGCCCATAAGTGACCTATTCATGTGACGGGTCTCTGCTACCATATGAGGATGCAGCAAGAAGGCCCCATCTCTGAGTGAAAAGCAGGTCTTGACCTGGAATTTTCAGCCTCCAGATCTCAGAGAAATAAATGGTATCTTGCTGTCATAAATAACCCCCATAGACTAAATAGCCCCAAAGGATTAAGACCTGTGAGATAAACCCTCCCTACTCAAAGTGGGCCCATGGGCCAGTCACATCAATATCACTTGGGAGTTCATTGAGGATGTGGACCCACCCAGAGCTACTGTATTCAAACTGATGTCTTATGAAGATCTTCAGGTGATCCTTTAGAGGGAGAGAGCAGTGTTCTGAACAACAAAGTCTGAAGTTTCTCTTGTTTTATCTTGTTTGGGTTTGGTTTGACTTGGTTTTTTCTCCAGGCTAATCTGAAATTTTGTGAAGGTTGTGGACCCTGAGCATAAACTTGCTCAGGATTTTGAAGATTTCAGAGATTAGGGTTTACAAAACCCTGCTACAGAGGGTTTAAAGGTGCTGGGAATTTCAGGGCTCTCCTGCTTTATTAAATTTAATATTTTAAATCCAGTATTGATAAACTTGGAAAAGTTAAGGAATGTGTCCTAGCCATAGTGAGGAAGTGATAACATCAGAGTCAATCTACACATTCTGCTCCCAGGGTCCTGTTATAATACCAAGTTGCTGTAGAGGTGACCCCGTACAGGAATTCTGAGGTACGTCCTGATGACCTTCCTCTCTCCACAAAATCATTCCCTGTTCCTACTGTATATCCTTAAAAAGCATTAATGGAGTAATTGGGGAAGGGTCTGCCTAGAAAGAGAAGTGCCCAGCTGGATCCTAGCAACCCATGTGATAGTAGATGTTCCTCCCAGATGCCCACATATCTTCCTGGTATACTTCCAACCTGCATAGCCTCCAGTAACGTGCCAATCCATTACTGTCACCTAGTCATTATTCTACGCTCAACCACGTCGGCAAGGAGATGTTGTTTCAAGGACCATCCGGTGCACGGGTGGTAGCTACTTGGCCCTCTATATTGAAAAGGAGCCACGTGAGGACCATAAGGTTGAGGAATGCCTGCCCCCTAGTGGTACAGTAGGGCACTGTAGTAGGACTGCATCATGTTTCTCCTGGTACAAATCACTGTTTAATTCTCTCAGGTTTGCAATCATTGATCTAAAATGCCTAGTAAGTATGAATTCCATAGACATGGATGCATGATTCCTAATGAAAAGAAGCAGACTTACCCAAGGGGAGATGAACTTAAACTATCTGATGCACGGAGAATTATGAAAAAGCATATTCAACTTTAATATTTTATTATTTTTATTTGTTCGCTTTTGCTCTTCGTTTATTTATTTTTTTTTGTTTTCTTGAGATAAGGTCTCCTGTAGCCCAGCATGGTCTTGAACTACTGATCTTCTGGACTCTACCTCCCAAGTGCTGGGATTACAGATGTATATCACCACACTCAGCTAACATTTTTATTTCCAGTTAGAACCCTTAATGTGTATGTACAAACCAATTTTAGATTTGAGTTTTGGCTCCTGTTTTAGTAGCCAAGAGCAATTTTTCCTTATGATATTAAATGGTATAAAGTCAAAGTTGAGGCTGTCTTTTTACTTCTGGCTCTACTCTTCTGGAGCCCCCTGTGGATTATCTTTTCATACTATTATCTTTAGAATAGTCTTCTAAAGAACTATCACAGTATAATTTTTACAGATATTTTTCCCTAATAAAAAATAGGATTTCCAGAGCTGGAGAGATGGCTCTGTGGTTAAGAGCTTGTACTTCTCCTGTAGAAAATCCAAGCTCAGTTCCCAGCACTTGCATCAGATGGCTCACAACTGCCTATAACTCCAGCGCCAGGGGATATGATGCCTTTGGCCTCTGTGAGCACATGCACTCATGTGCACAAACTCAAACACAGACATAGGCACAAACATAGAAACACACACATAATCAAAAACAAAATAAATGTTTTTCACTGGGTTTCCCAGACAAGTCTAGTGGTACAGGTCTGTAATTCCAGCTACTTCGGAGGCTGAAGCAGGAGGATTGTGAGTTTGTGGCCAACCTCAACTACAAGACCAGATAAGTCAATTTAGTCTCAAAATAAAAAGTAATAGAGGGGACAAGGTGTGAATCAGTGGTGGAAAGCTTCCCTAGAGTGTTCAAGGCCCTAGGTTTGATCACCAAGTACTGACCAAAATCAGCTTTCCTGTACCAAAAGCAAATTTCCTGTAGAACTCATTTTCATAATCCTAAGCATTTGAATTGGCTTTATAGAAGCAAAACTTTTCCCCCTTTCATATTTATCCAACCACATAACATTTAACTAAACTCTATAAGAATAAAAGAAAGTACAATTGGCACAAAAACATCTGGAGGGAAACTCAAGCAGTTGTTGGCTAATGAGCCAGCTGCAGAATGAATAACCCTGCTTCACAGAGACCTAGAGGACATTAGTCACCCTGGTGGACTGGAGAAAGAATGGCCAGTGGGGAGAGTTTCTGTTACCCTCCACCAAACCTTCTCCATGGGCACAGTTTTGTTTTGTTTTTAAGATTTTGGGGTGCTGGGAATCAAGCCCAGGACCCTGTGGCATTTCATTAGATGCAATTCAGTATTGGCTGAAACTTCCATACTGATAGAAACCAGAAGTTCCCTGAGACAGAGGTCTCACCCCAGCCCCACTGTGAACCGTTAGCCACATCCCTATCTCAGGCCTGCTGGAGTTTCACAGCTGCAGAGAAGTCTGACAACCCACTCCTCTTGCCAGGATGTCTCTCTGCTGGACTTGCTTCCCTGTTCTCAGGTCGCCATCCAAGCTGAAAACGACTTCTTTGTTCTGTTCAAACAAGCAAGTCCAGGAAAAGGGTCCAAGGATACCTCAACCCAGGCTTCACAGCTGTGTGTGTGCCTTCTTTATTTCCAGCAATATAAAATTCACTACCACCCCCTCCCATTTTTACACAGCTTACTATCCCTCGGAGAAGCTGTTGTCACCTTCACTAAACTAATTAAACTCTATTCAGTCTGCTGAAACATCTGACTCTGGCCTTTTACCTAAATTTTATTCCTTCTCTGTCCTTCTAAACCCTACCCATAATGATAATGTCCCACAGCACTAATAATCCAGATATAACTTTGAATTAGAAAATGAGGAGAACAAAAGACTGTGTTCAGAGGCTGCTTTCCAGCATCTTTCCCTGTTTTGTCTTTTCATCTTTTTCTACCACGTATTTTTAGTGTATGCTATCGTGTATTTTAAGAACATTATAGTCCATCTTTAGTAATTTCTGTAATAAAAAATTAAGCTATACATAAAATAAATTACCTTTATAATGTTGAGATAATTGAATTTAATATCCCAAAGCAAAAATTGCTCTTGAAACCAAAAATAATGGTGGTAGAGACAAGACAGGTTTTTGTAGAAATGGTTATTGGTGCTAGCATGACAGCTTTTCAGACTGAGGACAAAGAATTTTCCTTCAATGATGCTGATTTGTGACCACTCTCCTCAAGTTGACCCCATGGTCTAAAAGATGGTCAATGCAACTCCAGTGATCACATAGCATTCTAGGTAGGAAAAAAAATGAGGAAATAATATAGAGTTCCTGGCCAACTCAGTCCTCTAGAAAAATGCCTTTGGAAAGCTCCATCTAGTGGCCTTTGAGAAGTCACTAATGTTCATTGTTGCCAGGAGTCTAAATGTGACGTTTTATAGCTAAGACCAATATTCACCAAGCTTGAGTTCTATTATTGAGAATAAGTATGGATAGCCAGTAGATAATCAATAGTGCTCCTCATGAAATATAATCATAGCAGAACATTCTAAACACTTGAGTATTTGAGACAAACCTTATTTCCTGACTGGTCTGGATAACAGGAAATTGCCTGTCTGCTATTGTGCATCCATTGATCTCTTGCTTTGGAAAAGTGTGCTTCAGTTGTTACAACTGTTTTCTAAGATCTGCGTGGAGCCTTTGTTTTCTTCATTTCCCTTTTACCCACACACTCACTACCCTTCAGTCTTGGGCTCCATCCCAAACAAAGACACAGTCAGTAGCTCAAGCAGCATCCCCTTCTAGAGAGCACGTATTGCACACACCCAAACCCAGACTTCTGGCATTATTAAAGTCAAGACCATCTTAGCAACTTTTGCCAAAGTTGTGCCTGAAAGCAGAGTACACGAAGCAGCTAAATGGCTGCCCACCCTCTCACTCCCCATCTTCACAGAACCAAGTACTTTTTCCAAGGGCACAATAGTTTCTCCTGTATCCAATTCAACATTTGCCACAATATATCATAGTATCCTTTGGAAATGCAACATTCAAGAAGGCTTGACTTTGTTAGCTAATGGGCTTACTCTCAAGGCTGTCCCAGCTACTAAGATGATGTGCAAGAAAGTGTAAAGACATCATGGAGGAAGGTCTATGGCATCCTTTTCTGCTACTGTTAAGATGTGAACAAGTCCTTCCCACAAGCCCGTTCTTTCCAGGTACCTAGGCTGAATACTCCTCTTTATCTTAGGGGAAGGCATTGGATTGCCTTGTTCTCCCTTTGGGGTAGCAAAGTTTTATTCATTGTCTCCAACTATACTCTCAGTGGCTACATCTACCCCATTCCTCTACTATCTTCATCTCTAGTGCTTCTCTCAAATGCTCAATCGCCTGACATTGATCTTTATTGGCAAGACCTCACCAGGACCAGTTGAGATCATTTAGCTTGCCCTTTTGGGCCAACCACTGAGAAATCGCTGACAGACACCCACTTGCACCATGGACAGGATTTACATAGCTTGATGTTTACAGAAAATTAGTTGACCCTCATAGATCAATTACCATTTGTTCACAGGTGCCACCTCAGCATTAGGCCATGGGCCTCCCCTCAAATTCTAAACTTCCAGCAATGAGAAAACATCTTTCCTGGTTTCCTGGTTCTGTCTTCCCAACGTGTAAGAAGTTGAACATAATATTTCAAGAATTAGGAGTGGCTTATGTGTACAAACAAGGAGAAATGTAGTGCAAATAAATCTAGCAGTAGATGTATATAAGAAAGTAAGTACAGTAGATATTTTCTGGCAGTAAGAATACCCAGTTGTAGATGAATAATTTATTTCCCCATCTAAAATATACTGTTCTGTGTGGTAGCTTAGTTGGACTTCTCAAATTCTCCGAGATAAGCAGCTATCAAGAAAGTATCATTATCCTTTAAGACATCAGAAATAGAGTCTTAAGAAGGTCAAATAACTTTCTTACAATCTCTCAAATATGACAGATCTTCATCTCCAATCCAGATCTTCTCTCCAAATCCGGTTTCTTGCCTGCTACATTGCCTGCTCATAGAAATTGTTCATAATGTATAATGTTCAACTCATTTTGAAGTAGCTTAACTAAGGAAAGTATGTAACTCTCCATCTTTCATAGTTTCAGACTCTAATATGGGGCCTACTAGCCCTCCTTAACTTGTTAAACTAAATGATTCTAAGTTTGTTACTTTTCCCAGTGATGGGTGAAGCTGTTTCCTTCCTCTTGAATTTGGGATGCCCTTGGTTACTTGTTTTCTAATATAATACTGCAAAAACAGGGTTCTTAAGTTTATTAAATCAGATTATAATAAGCCTTTCAGTTTCTGTCCATGTTCCTCTAACCCACTCTAAGAAGCCTACTCTCCCATGTTGTGATGAAGCCCAAGCAAACCTGGGGAGACCCTTGGGGATAGGAGACAGTCCTGCTGAGCTCCCAGTCAGAAGCATGTCACTTACATAAGTGAGCCTTCTTCGAAAGCCATCCAGCCCTAGTCAGGACATGGAAGCAGTCTGCACTCAGCCCCCTCAAATTTGCAGGTCCATGAACCAAATAAATAATTGCTAGCATTTTAAGTCAACAAGTTTTGAGATGATTCATTTTATAGCAAATAACTTCAGTCCACTTTTCCAAGAACTTCATTCCTAAAAATAACAACAAAAAGAAATGAGATATATGTTTGTCAGCTTTCTGTCACTGCAACAAAATGACAGATAACCTGAAAGAGGACAGATATGTGTTGGCTCATGCTGTCAAATGTGTTAGTCCATGCTCACTTGGACCCCATTGCCTTTGGGTCTGTGGCAAGCAGTGTGTCCATCGTGAAGGGGAGTGAGTGTGTGGCAGAGGAGGTCTGCATATCTCATGGCAGCCTGGAAGCAAAAGGGGAGATAGGAAAGGGCCTGGATCACAACACCCTCTTCATGGGAATGCCCCAGTGACTTAACTTCCTTCCACTAGGTCCTACCCCATCAATGTCTCCCCACATTGGATAGCACGCAGGCTGGTGACCAAGTCTTCAACACATGGCCATTTGGGAGACATGCAAGATCCAAGCTGTAACAGATGACACACAGCAAACAGCTCATGCACTGTGAATGCTTTCCTGTTTAGTTCTCGTAGACATTCTTTCTACATGAGAAAAAGTAGATGAAGACAGCACCTTCTGAATTGTAAAACAAAAAAGGCAATTAAACAAATTGTTTTAAAATGCCTTCAACCCTAAATAACAAAGAAATCTTACTATAAATGTATATTTGGTTCAAAACTCTGTGAAAAGAATTAGGCCCTCAAGCTTTGACAGTTCCTTGAAGACCTTCTAAATATAGGAAAGTAAAACTGAAATTCATGTCACTTGTTAATGGCATCACTTAAAACTATAAGTTAATTAACTAATTAACAACTTAATTAACTCAGCACTTAATTTACTTACTTGACTTCACTTAAATTCCCTAGATATGATTTAATGAACTTTCAGTGTAGTTCCTGACTAACACTGTAAATTATGCAATATGTATCTGCTCAATTGAAAAGGTTTTTTAATTAAATAATTTAAGACAGGTCACTGATCTAATATTGCGTTTTCTTTTTTCTTCATGAGAGAAACATGAACTGAACTGCTAGTATGTAGTATCCTCTAGCCAACATGAGTAGATTTCATAAAAGTTTACTATTCTAGATTATTTTTAGTTTTTATTAGCATATATTCCTTATACATAATGGATTACCTTCTGACATTTGCATATATATATAAAAACTTTTTTTATATTTTGTATTTTTATTTTCTGTGTATGTGTGTAGTGCCTGTATATATGTAGGTTCTCCCATGTTGTGCAATGCTCGCAGAGGTCAGAAGAGAGTGTCGGATCCCTGGACCAGGGATTGCGGACACTTGTTAGCTGCATGTGGGTGCTGGGATTCAAACCCAGGTCTTCCGCAAGAACAGTCAACGCTCTTAACTGCTGAGCCATCTCAGCCCCACATATATAAACTTTTCATTGCAGTCAGTTCCCATTGCTCTCTCTTGTTCTCTTTCTGCTCCTGCTGATCCTACCAGTCCTGCTTCCGCTTTTACATAGTCCTGTTCTGTTTGGGTTTTGGTGACCCAATGAGTTTAATTCAATTTTCTTACTTAATAAGCATGGATGAGGGTTATTTGTATTATCATGGGCTATTTATCAGTGTGCTATACTACTGAAGAAAATACTGTTCCCTCCCCCAGCAGACATTAACTGCCTATAGAGTCTCCACATGGGGTGAAGTCTCATGAGTTCCTCAAGAATATTTATAGACCCAATATTGTGTAGGTCTTGGACAGCTAATCACAGTTGAAGGAACAGAATCTGGACTGGAGAGAAGGCTTAGAGGCTGTGAATACATGCTGCTCTTGCAGAAGACCTGAGAACTTAAGTTCCCATTCCCAGCACCCATGTCAGTTGGCTCACAGGTGCCTGTAATTCCAGTTCCAGGGGAATCCAATGCCTCTAGGGCACCAGCACTCAGGCGCACACACCCACACACAAGTATATATGTGTGTACATGCATACACATAATTTAAAATTATAAAATTAAATCTTTAAAAGAAAAAAGAACAAGACCTTTTTTAAAAGGAAATAAATAACAGACGCTGAATCAAGCAATACTTACAGAGCACAAGAGAAAAGTAGTTGCAAAGCATTTCTTTATTCCATGGATTTATTTATTTTACTAACTTGTTTACAGAGATAAAACTGTGTTGCCCACAGTATAGCACTGGGGTTACCCTACTTTATTTTCCCAATAATTAATTTTTATTGTTTTTTACAAACATCTCACTCTAAAACAAACTGTGATTTTAGGCAAAGTCAGTTCTCCATGGATAATTTTGGAAGCATTACTTAACTGTGCTAAGCACTATGATAATAAAAATATGAGTAAGACGGGCTTCTTGCTTTTCAAAAGCATGTGTGTTAATAAGAAAGGTAAGTTGATATATCATATAACTGAAGCATAAACAGCAAATTCTAGATGCTTGGAGAAGTAAGATCATTCCAAGTAAGAAAGATAAGAAAAGGCTTGGCTTGATGGAATAAACAATTGTAGAATGAAGCCTTGTCTGGTGGATGAGTACATTTTAAGGGAGTGAAAACAGCGTGCTACATGCATTTCAAGCCTAGTAATCTGTGTGAGTGAGGTCATGAAAAAAAGCAGTTATGTGGTAGCTATGAGGTAGCATACAGCTGACCTCATTTAGTGACAGCAGAGGTAACATGAGGAACCTAGCCCGGGAGCCCAACTGTAGAAGGCTTTTTGAATGATACTGAGGGCTGCATACCTGACTGGGCACAGCCCCAAAACCCCACTGAAAATTTCTGTGCAAAGGAGTGTTGTGCTTAAAATTGTGCTTCTGATTGATAAATTGATGAATGAGAGAAAGATTTGAAATTAGATGAGAGAAGGACATCCTAGATTCCTCGGGTATGACATGCTATATCTGAGTATCTCTTAAGAGCATATAGGTTGAGATTTTTTAATATTTTATTTATTTCTATTTTTTATATATATGAGTGTATTGCCTGCATATGTGTAAGTGTATCTGTGTTGTGCAGTGTCCAGAGAGTTAAGAAGAAGGTGTTGGATTTCCCTGGAACTGAAGTTACAGATGGTTGTTAGCCACCATGTAGATGCTAGGAATCAAACCCAGGTCCTCTGCAAAAGCAGCCAGTGCTCTTAACCAC
>NW_008338720.1:1084995-1099995 GCF_000622305.1 Nannospalax galili | reverse complement strand
GGCTGCCATTAGATTGGGAGAAACATTAAACATGGAGCTGGGTTTTAAAAACGATAACAGCATCTAACAGTTTTATCACGGTAAGACATAAATCCACTGGGTTGTCGCCATTTTAAAGAAGAGGAAACTGAGGCTCAGGAAGTTACAGTCACACAGCCAGTAGGTGGCGAAGCTAGAGCGCGAGTCTTCACTAAACCCAAGGCCAGTGTTTTTTCTTTTTCCCCTAAGAAATAATTCCCTCCGGCTCGGCGTACTCGCCTCGACCCACCACCCTCGAGAGGTCGCAGAATTTCCGGAAATGCAAACAGCCTCCGCGAACAAATCCAAACAGGGCGGGGCACACCTCTGTGCCCGGGGCTAGTGGGCGGGTCGGAAACGTTGCGGGTGGGATGCCTTTCTGGTCCCGCAAAGGAAGCTGGAGGCCCCAGATTACGAGGATGCTGTGAGTGCAAGATGGGCAGCGCTAAGGCACCAATGCATGTGGGCATAACAAGTCCTGAGGTCTTAAACTGCTCAGGCCCTCTACGATCACAACCGTAAACCTCAGGCCCTTTAGAGCACGAGGCCTTTGAAGGCGCACTTTTGACTGCTGAAAGAAAATGAAGTGCAAATAGAGGAAATGATGCCTCCAGGGTCATCCAGCTGGTGGTCTGGAGAGCTGTGCCAGGAAGCCACGTGTCCCGCTCCGGGGCCAGTTTTTTCCACTTCAAGGTCACTTTAGGTGGTGTTATTGGAGAAAGTGTGTGCGGAGAAGTTAGGGGAAAGTCAGGCTGGAGTTAGGGTGGGCTGACCATGATGGCGTCTATGAATACCCCAAACATAACTAACTCAGGCGATTTTCACTTGTCGGATGTCAGTGAGTAAAGCGAAGTCCATGAAAATGGAAGTGCACTCTGGACCTTTGCCTGGATCCTAATCCTGCGCGTTGCTCTAGGCGGGTCTGCACCCTCCTCTCTTCGCAGTACGCCTAGAAGTGCACAGAAACTTTGAAAAGACCCATCCTAGATCCAGGCTAAGGGAGTCTGTGGAAGCAACATCCCCCAGCCCCCCCCCCAAAAAAAACCAGGGCCGTGCAAAAGAGAAAATGAGTAAGTATTCGTTCCTAAACTTCCACATCTTTTTCTGCAGTTTTAAAAACTCCCTTCCATAGATCCAATTCGCCGCAATAAAGCCTAGCATGGAACCCCTGGTCCTAGCAAACTACTGCCTAGCCAACAAACTGCTAAGGGGTAAATCAAATGGGCCTGAGGTAATTACCCTAAGCCTGGGGCAATAACTTGCCTGCCCGCCAATATTGGTTTGTGTAATAGTTTGGGAAGGGGGGGGCGGTGTTATTCGTGGAAACTTCTACCAACGGATTGGTGCTGGGGTGGTTGCAGGACCTGTTTTTCTTGAAACGGGTCTGCAGCCAGCTGGGGCATGTGAGTTCCGGACCCCGCTCCGGCTGCTGCAGCGCACCTGCAAAACTTCCTTGAATTAAATCTATCTGGGGAAAAACAGGGGAAAAGAGCGACCTTGCCCCGTCACGACGCAGCGTTTGGCATTGCCCCAGTAGTCTCGGTGGCGGCGGCCAGCCGCCCCAATCAGCACATGCTCCAGCTCTGCTCTCTAGGCTGCCAGGGCCAGCTAAAGGCCCCTAGTGGGACGCATTCTCTTTCCTTGCCAAATACACACAGAACACCGAGTCTGGGGCCCCGGGCGCTCTGCTCCGCCTTCCTGGTAGTGTCTAGGAGATTCAAGTTGCACAGAGCTGGCCTCTTAACGCGATTGGCTCGCCAAGGCTGAAGGCGCTGACCACACGCCTGGCGTCCCTGGCTACCAAGGGACGGTAAGAAGCTTACCCACTGAGCGTCGGCCTCACAGCCTCATGGTTTTGCCCTGCGCGTCCTGAAAGGGGCTTTCCCTTCATTCGGTCCCCAGACGCTTGACAGCCGCTTGCAGGTGAGGGGAAACGTCCCTGGTGGATCCCAGAAAGGAGGCGCTGCGGGCCCAAGAACCAGCGGAAGAGATGCCCTAGCGGAGCATCAACAAAAAAGTCATTTGACAGTAGAGCCTTTTCACGCCAAGTGCGCGGGGGCTGCCGGAAGCTGCATCACAACGGCCTCCTGGGCTGGGACCAGACTTTCACTGCCTGCGCCTAGAGAGAAGAAGCAAATCGCCTCCAGGCTCTGGCTGTCACTATGACCGGGTGCGCTCTTGGAATTCCTCGGTGGCTCTGCGAGGCCAGGAGACAGCCCGTTTCTCAGTGCTCTGCTCTGTAAACTGTCTCAAATAATGAAAAATCTAGCAGAAATTCCTTTTGGCTGGAGGAAGTTCCTGACAGTGAAAGCAAACTTATTAGACCAGATGCTGAGGCTGGTTTCTCCCCCGATCTTACACCTTAACATCCATCCTGAGTCTGCTGGCCCAAGACAAACTGGTCAGACAGTCTGAGTCAGAAGTCTTGCTAGTGGTTAAAATGGAGATTATGAATTTGCCCTGCTCACCTCTCAGCGACCCTGCTAAAAGACTGAATGGACATACACTCCCATTTGAAGCCCACTGAAAGCCAGAGGCTGGGAACTGTATACCTGGTAGCCAAGATCAAAAGTTAGAGCCAGGCTTCCCTCTGGACCAAAGGCCATCTGCCTTGAGTTTAAGTTTGAGAAAACAGAATTTCAAATATGAGTGAGCCATCCTCTTTAACAGCTTTTTGCAAGTGAGAGAACTGGAATGAACCCGTAAATCTTGCGGCTTCAGGCAGCTCATTTTACAAAACACTAAAACTGAGGCCCAGAGATTGGAAAAGTGCTTGTTTCTAAACTGCTTTCCCTACCAACCAACCTACCAAACATGATCCCACCAAACATGGCCCAACCAGATCAGGTCCTCAAGCTCTTTAAGCAGGCATTGGCATCCCTGGTGAATGTGTGGAAGACTGCCAACTAGCAACCTGGGAGCCAGGGCTCTTAACCAGCCACTGTCTCCTTACAGCAGCGCTTGGTTGATATCTTGGCTTCCTGTCATCTTAATGATTCCCCTCCACTTCTAAGAAGTATAGCAAGGACTTCACTCTGTACCCCTAGGTGATGGGACCACTCAGCTCCCAGTTCCCCTACTTTACCCCGGCTCTAATATCACACTCCCAAAGAAATATCATTCTCCATCCACCAGTTTCAAGAAGATATGTTGGAGCTTCTTGGCCCACCAAGCCCATATGTCACCTAATTCCCTGCCTATTGTCTGTCCAGCTCCCTAAAGGGAGGTTCTGTAGTGCAGAGGGCAGTCTCCAGGCTCTCTGTAACTTCACGTGGATCACCGCCCCCCTCCCGCCTCCCGAATATGAGGGTGATACCTAATAAATTGTGAGCAAATTGGCATTTGAGGAAAATGCCCGGAGCCCTTCTCTCTATTAGGTTTCACCTACGACCCTCCGACGTCTGTTTCTGGGAGAGAAGAGGTGCTAAGACAACGCTACTCCGAACTTGAGAACTTGTGTTGTCACCAGAGGCTGGTGCAGAGGGAAGCTAGGAGAGGGTAACTGAAAGACTGGAGGGCAAAAGGGAGGAAAATGGGCGAGGGAGGACCAGTCGACCCAGCCGAGTCCGCGCCCCCTGCTGCAAGTCTTGGTCCTGGTGCTACACAACTGCGGGGACCACACTTAGCCGGTGCCCCCTCCCAGTGGTCAAACTCCCAGCTGCGGTCAGAGCTGAGAGCCGGTGGGGAAAGCGAGGGGTCCGGGTGCCAGAGTTGAAATGGAGGAGGGGCAGAAGCGAGGCTCTAGGGCTTCTTTGCCGGTTCTTCGGCAAAAGATTAGGCGGTGTCGGCGCCGGCATCCCTCAGCCTCGGTCATGTGATAGTCTCGAAGCGCAAGCTGCAGGGGTCTCGGCGTCTCCGGGACCATTACAAAACGCAGTCAGGAGAGCGCGTCCGTGCCACAGCAGCCGCCCCTCCTCGCCTAGACCCGCGGGGCAGACGGCTGCAGCTGCAGCGCACTCCGCGGTGAGGACCAGGGAGCCGGGCCTGGCCTGTCCTCGCAGACACCCCCTGTAGCCCGCCGCTAGCCCCAGGAGTCCTGCGCACCCTCCCTCTACAGAGCCTGCAGGCGCCGCTGCTGCAGAATCCACCAAACTTTTTCCCTCTGAGCTCCGTACCTCTTCAGTCCTCCGCTCAGCTGCGAATCTCCCAAGCCAGAGGGCACAGGCTGATGAAACGGGAGCCTTTACCCCTTTACCCGACTCTCGGCTCGTGGAAGACCAGAACTCCAGCGCAGACGGACTAAGTGCCAGGTCAGGGGACAGCGTCTTGGAAAATCCAGTCACCACTGACCTTCGGGACAGCCGGAGCATACTCAGATTTGAAGAACCAGCGTCTCCACTACCCGGTACTTCCCAGTGGGCTTGACCTGGGCTGCTCTTGTGCAGAGAAAGGATAAAGGGACCGGAAAAAATTCACTCTGCCACCTCCTGCTCCAGCCTTCTGTCCCAGAGTCCAAGTCTGGTCACCAGGGGAAAGACCCAGAGGAGACCACACCAAAGCTGGCGAGCCCTGCAGGCTACTGTGCAAGCCTGTCTGCAACCGTCGGGACCGAAAGTAGTGAGCATCAGTGAGCTGAGTTGGCCTGAAGGGCCAATTTTGGGGACCCCAGGCAGCCCCCAGAAGGAGGGGGGCGAGAGGACAGGGCAGCCGGGCTGGACCGGCGGAGAGAGAGTTAGCGGGGGCACTTAGGTCCCGGGAGCCGGGTGCGGAGGGACGCTGAGGCCCACCTTGGGCCAGAAGGCGGCGGAGGAGCCTGAGACTATGCCGCGGCCGGGAAAGAGCTCGTACAGCGACCAAAAGCCGCCCTACTCGTATATCTCGCTGACCGCCATGGCCATCCAGCACTCTGCGGATAAGATGCTGCCCCTGAGCGACATCTACAAGTTCATCATGGAGCGCTTCCCCTACTACAGAGAGCACACACAGCGCTGGCAGAACAGCCTGCGCCACAACCTCTCCTTCAACGACTGCTTCATCAAGATCCCGCGGCGGCCGGACCAACCTGGGAAGGGGAGTTTCTGGGCTCTGCACCCGGACTGCGGAGACATGTTCGAGAACGGCAGCTTCCTGCGGCGCCGCAAGCGCTTCAAGGTGCTGCGCTCGGACCACGCGCACCTGCACGCGGGAAGCAGCAAGGGAGCGCCGGGCACCGGGCCCGCGGGTCACCTGCATCCTCACCATCCGCACCACCCGCACCACCACCATCACCACCACCACGCTGCGGCTCACCACCATCACCACCACCCACCCCAGCCGCCGCCTCAGCCGCCGCCACCGCACATGGTGCACTACTTCCACCAGCAGCCGCCCTCCGCCCCGCAGCCGCCGCACCTCGGGTCCCAGGCCCCTCAGCCGCCGCAGCAGTCCCAGCCGCAACAGCCGTCTCATCCCGGCAAGATGCAGGAGGCGGCGGCCGTGGCGGCGGCGGCAGCTGCGGCGGCGGCGGCGGCCGTGGGCAGCGTGGGGCGCCTGTCTCAGTTCCCACCCTACGGGCTGGGCTCCGCCGCCGCCGCCGCCGCAGCCGCCGCCTCTACCTCCAGCTTCAAACACCCCTTCGCCATCGAGAACATCATCGGCCGGGACTACAAGGGCGTGCTGCAGGCCGGCGGCTTGCCCTTGGCCTCTGTCATGCACCACCTGGGCTACCCGGTGCCAGGCCAGCTGGGAAACGTCGTCAGCTCGGTGTGGCCTCACGTTGGCGTCATGGATTCGGTGGCCGCGGCCGCCGCCGCAGCAGCAGCAGCTGGGGTCCCCGTAGGCCCGGAGTACGGGGCCTTCGGGGTGCCAGTCAAGGCCCTGTGCCACTCGGCAAGCCAGAGCCTGCCGGCCGTGCCCGTGCCCATCAAGCCCACGCCTGCGCTGCCGCCGGTGACCGCGCTGCCGCCCGCGCTCACTGTCCCCGCCGCGTCCCAGCAGCTGCCCGCTCCGTCCTCCGTGTGCTCTGCGGCCGCTGCCTCGCCCGCGACCCCTCTCCTGGAGCCCACGGCCCCCAGCGGTGACAGCAAGGGCGGCTCGCTGCACTCGGTGTTGGTGCACTCCTAGGCTACCCCGCGTCGGCGTCCGGAGAGAGTCTGAACTGACCCCAGGCCAGAGAGGGGCAGAGTTGGTTTTGCAGGAAAAGACGGTATTTAAAAACTGTCGGACAAACCCCAAAAGTGAATTCTCCACAGATCTGAATAAATGTAACCTCTTGGTGTCTGTGTTTATACTATCTTGTACAATCAGATTAATGAAAGCCCGGTTTCAGGTAAGAGTATCTATTGTAATTATAATCGATAAGTTATGGGGGGGCGCAAAAGCGATTAGGGAAAGCTCACTCCATCCAGGCAGGGTGGAAGTGCGGTCACCCTCGTTCCAGGAACAGAAGCACGCTGAGCCGACCCGGGAGAACAACCTAGATTGGCCGATTTCAGACCTCCCGCTGGTCTCCTCACTTGGCAGCCGCCTCCCGCTGATCTTCTGGACAAAACTGCCACCCACTAAGGAAAGCTCGTTTTAGTTGAGAAGGGAAAGGATGCGTTTTATCCCATTATTTTCTTGGTCAGGAAAACGGTCGTAGAAACGGAGTCACAAATAAAGTCGTTTTGACGGGGAGGGGGTGGGCGCTGGGAGCCGCATGAAAGATCTTTGGAAACCAGTTAAATTTCTTGGCTGTAACCCGGGGTCGAGAAGGACAGGAACAACGCTGAAGTAATTAGTTTGCACAAAGGGGAATGGAGACGGCTTAAAGAGCAAAGCGCCAGATTCCAAAAGTAAAGTTTGGGAAACAGCCAGAGAGACAATAAGGACCACTTTCCACCTGCAACTCGCTTGTGTGTCAATCGGGTGAGAAACCGTTACAGAGCCTAAGAACACAGTTAATTCCCACGGTCAGCTGCATGTGGATTTTTAAGGCAAACCAGTCACGTACATCACGGGATTCTCTTCCTCTCGTGGGTGCAAAAAACCCTTGTCACAGCCCAGAGTGCTGTCCGGTGGATTTCCCTTCCAGCTTCCTGGTAGAAGTGAAACAATCCTGCCACCTTCACACGCACTTGGTATTCCGTATGCTGTTTAAGCGCATCTTTTCAGGTGAATTATTCATGTTCAAATATGTGGATAAATTCACCTAGTCACTGTTATCCTTCCCCAGTTTTGAGCCCCCCACTTTACTGGCAGCAAACTGAGGAAGGGGTGCGCAGTAGGGAGGCGTCAGCCTTGCCCAGGGCTGCGAGTCACCTCTGGCATGTGTCCGCGCCACGTTCGCTTTGTGGCTTCGTTCCTGTCTGCTGGTGTTGTACGCAGTGTTCATTAAAATGTCTCTGGACTTACCGGTGCCCGCGTAAAGGTGTTTCTCTTAAGAAAAGAGGCCACAGCAGGTGCCCACTGGTGGGCGGGGGCCTTGAAAATCTTCCCTCCGCCCTTGATCAAGCTCTGGGCCTCAGAGGAGCGAGCTCAGGGGTGCCGCATCTCTGCGGACTGGACTCCTCTCCAGCTCCTTCCAAGAGTTATTTCCTCTACCCATTTTCATCACTCCACTTTTCTACTTGAACTTCATTAAGTTCACATCAACCTTAGAGACAGAATTAGCACCCCGAAACTGGATTTTACCCACCACCAACACCGGCAGCCTTTTCCGAGGCCCGCAAGGGCAGGGCAGGGCAGCGGCAGGGACTCTGTGCAGCAGGACCCCTGTGCGGCTGACATCCGCCTGGCCTCGGGTTGGCCTCGGTTGATCTATAGCAGCGCGGTGGAACCCGACGCTGAACATTAACTAGGTGTGCTGTATGCGTCGCGGCGTCCAGGGGGACCTGTTGCGCCCCAATGCAGGGATGCTAGTCTGCCAGGTGACCGCAGCCTGGTGACTACTGCTTGGGGCGTGGAGCCTAGCAGTGGTGGGGCCATGAGAGCCAACCAGCCGCAGATGTGCTGGCTGCCAGGTCCCCGCACAGGCAGGGAAGAGTAGATGAGCCTCCCTACCCCGCAAGCCCGCCGGGGCCGAGAACCCATTCAGGACTGGGCCTCCTCCCTCTACCCTCCAAGCAAAAGCTCTGCTTGGAGCCAGTTTCCCTCTGTGCACTCAAGCATAGATTCCTTGGACCTTTCTTCAGAAAGGCTGCGTGTTTGGGTTACATCCTAAAAACCAGGCGTTTGTATCCATCCCTTATTTAACAAACATTACCACCGTGTGCCACAAAGTTTTGACACGTCTTAGTAGGTCCAGATAATTGGACAGTTTGTCTTATTTTTCCATGAGGCTGCTAGGTTTCCCGCGTGTTTTCCTCTCTATTAACGTGAGGCTATAGAAAGAGAAAAGAAAGGGCCAGAGAGATACTGACTTGGGGGTCAGATTAGGGGAGACTGACTTCTGTGCTCACCTTCCAGCTCTTTGATGCCTGAAGCCTTGCCTGGACCCTAGTTTAGGGGCCTTGAGACACTTGATGGGAAGAAGGGGTCGCTGGCTTCTTGGAGTTTTTTTCAAAAGAGGATTGCCTTCAAAGAAGATTGCCTCTTCCTTCCTGTCAGCCTGCATGGTAAATGGTACTTCGTGTTTTTAGGGGGTCCATGAGCCTTTCTGGGACCATGTGTGCCTCAGAGCCCAAGTGGAAGGGGATGAGAAATGGACCTTTACCAGTTCCCAGGACCCTTCCAGCACTCAGCGCCTTCTAGGAACACTTCCCACCTCAGTGGAGCAAACAAAATTGTTATGCTTCATTTTGTTCTTAAGGTAGAGAGAGAAAGGAGGTTTGGGAAAGCAAAAGGAACTTATTCGGAAGGAACCCTGGTACCCCCAAGGAAGCTGTATTTAGCCTTTCTCTAAATAAGCAAAGGGAGAGGGGCATCTGCCAGAGTTCTGATCCCAAAGGAAGGGCCCAGTTACAGCAGTCCTCTGCCTCAAGAACCCCCAACTCAGACAGGATCTGCCATGGACCCATAACTGCACTGCAACGGACTATAAACCCATGAGCAGAACTGTCCACTTTGCCAAGCCTGGCAGAACAATTCTGACATACCTTTGGGATGCTAAGACTAGGATAATCCCAACCCCAAACTCCCAGCTTCTCACCAGGATCTAATTATTAGATTCATGTGCCAAAAACACACCCACTTAAAGCCTCTGAGGTTATTTAAACACATTGTTATTGGCGGTCGAGGCACTAACACAATCCTGAGTTTGTACAAAGTCACTGAAGCTAATAGAAGAATAGTAAATCAACTGTGATTGTTTGGTAGCTTGCTATTGGGTGTGTGTTCTCCTCTAATCTCACAGGTGGTTGTGCTGTAATTACATATTGGATAGAGAGAAAATTGGTTTGAGACACAGGTGAGATAAAAGCAGAAACACTTGTAAATTTATGACAGTCTCAGGTCACAAGTATGATTTTTTAAAAATTACTCTTGGTGGGCAAAGCACTGGTGAAGAGAGCACGGGAAGCATCCTGGTTGCCAGGATGGTAGAAAAGGCCACAGTTGCTCAGCCCATCTCCCACCTAACAATGAACAGAACCTCTGAGAAAGATGGGAAAAGCAATGCACAGAGAGGGGAGGTTAGTGTAGACGTCTTTATAGACAGGAAGAAAATATCTTGGTACAATCCATTTTATTTTATTCCCCTAGAAAACTAAGAGAGTTACAGGCTGAGTAGGGATGAAGCTACATTAGCTATGGTCTCAAGGAAAGCAGGCCCTCCCGCAAGGGCCCATTGGCACAGTTGGCATCTGGCACTTAAGAAGCCTGTCACACAGGCTGGCTTGCGGTCAATTATCTCCTTAAGTAATCTGGCATTAATCCAGCCAGGGAGGACAACTAGTTGCATTCACAGGAATCTGAGCCAGTTAACTGGAAGTGGCACTGCTAAATTTCAAGCATCTTTGCGCTGAAGGGTTGAAAAACTCATCAACAAGTTTCCTCCTGGGACACAAAGGTGATATTTGCCAACTTGGCAGTAGTACAGGAGCTACAGGAGAGCGAGGAAACAGAATGCCTTAGAAAATCATGGATCCTCAAAGCCATTGATTCTTCTTAAATTCCATTCATGGAACAGAGCTGCCAGTTCTGATGTGCACAAAATAATAGAGAGCAGAGAAGATCCTCCACACCTGAGAATTCTCATTCTTCACTGGGTCAGTTTAGGAGCATGCTCTCTCTGGCTTGGGTGACAGCTTTAGTGATAACCAGATTGTTGTGCTTGTAATTCTGCACCAGGTACAGGGGCAGGGTAAAGTTCACCTTGGAAGCGGGAAACTAAAGAAATAGCAATAAAAATCAGGGATAACTTCTTTGTGAAGAGTTTAAGGGCAGAGTGGGGATCCAAGTTCAGATGGCAAGTTCTTGAATTCTAGAGGGCAAAACCGTTTCAAGTTCAACATTCCCATATTGCTCATTCAAAGTATTTCCATTAATATTATCTTTCCAAGTTCAAGTGCTACCTCATGCCCTTTGGGGGAGATTGAAGTGTTCTGCTGAGTTTTGAATTCAATCTCAAACCATTGTTTAAATGGCACGAGTTTGGCAAAACTCCAGATACACTCTGTCCTAAGCACTTTTCCCCTTTAACTATCCCCTGTGTGTTTTAAGGAAAATTCAAGCCACATGTTGCTCTTTCCTCCTTCCATCCAAATATAATTTTACTGAATTTTAGCATGGCCATGAAATTCAAATTCTGTATTTTAGTTCACAGTATGTTTATATGATCTACACAAGTCACATGGTATGTGCATATATCATTAAGCAGAAAATAAATCTTTAGTTGTAGTTTTATAGTGAGAGTTTGTTAAAGAGCCATGCAGAAGATGCTATATCAAAAGACGTTTTATAAAATTGTCAAAAAATTTAAAAAACATGAACAATGACTCATGAAAATATTTAAATAATATTGCCAAGAAGATATTCTGGCCATTTTTAATTTGATCCAAATAGTTCTTTCCTGCCATGAGTAAAAGGCTTTTGTGCACATGGGACAACCAGGCTGTGCTAGTAAGTTACAGAACTCCTTACCAAGACATCATTTTTACCATGCGTTAGAATGTGTTTTCCCATCTGAGTCTCTGCCAGTCTTGTCAGCACCTTCACGGGACAACATGTTTTTACTGTTACTGCAGATGGATGTTTAGAAGCAAGGAGCTTGAGAGAGGAGATCCAGGCCCTGCTGAATTGGATTCAATCTAGAAAAGTTTCAAAAACAATGAAACACACAGATGAAAAAAAAAAAAGAAGGAAGGAAGGAGGGAGGGAGGGAGGGAGGGAGGAAGGAAGGAAGGCAGGACGGAAGGAAGGAAGGAAGGAAGGAAGGAAGGAAGGAAAGAAGGAAGGGAAGGGGAGGGATCATGTGTTCCTAATACTGGCCAAGCAAAAACACAGTTTAAAAATAGTTTTATAACTTAATGTTTTAGTTCCATCTTGAGAAACCACAGATGGATTCTTTCAATATATGTGACCTTTTCTATAATGCCACTTACCTGAAATAGTCTTTCCAGAAAAAAAAAAAATTTATTCTACCTCTGTCAAAACTGTTCCTTAGCTAGACTGGATAAAGCTTATAAAACTCTGTACTTCACTTACTGCCTAAAAAGATGAGGCCTATCCAGACGCCCCTCAGAGTCTTTTCTTTTTCAACTCTTAATTGGATCCCAGGTTAAAACAAAACAAAACAAAAAATGATGAGGCCTAAGTGTTCATCCCAGATGAGGATTTTGTGATGTTAAACTCACTGCAATTTATCTTAGAGGATTAAAGTAAATCCCCACAGGGAAGTGCTTACATAAATAATGCTGTTTGTATACTAGGGAATATCATGCAGCCATGATAAGTAATGTCTTATGAAATTTTACTCCTAGTAGCAAATGTTTATGAAATTCTTTTTGAATAAAAGCTGTGTTCAGTATGAGCTCAACCTTATAATACACACCAAAAGATTGCATTAGAAGAGGTACCAAATATGAACAGTTGGTACTTTAGAGCTGGTGAAACAATGTGTTGTTTCCGTGTTGTAGATTGGTTAGATTGTCTATACTCATGATGCTTTGGTTTTTATAAGAAGGACAATAGTAAAAAGATCTAGCCAGTATAACTAGAATTTTAACAAAACATCAATAATTATTTGACAAAGGATCTTGTGTGGCTTTCCTTAAATACATAATCCTCCTGCCTCAGCTTCCCAGGAACTAAGATTACAGGAGTATACCACCACATCTAGATCAATGAATTATTATTTTAAAATGTAAGGGTCTGGCCTGGTGGTGAAGGCTTGTAGTCTCAGCTACTTGAGAGGCAAAGGCAGGAGGATGGAAAGTTCAAGGCCTGTCAGGGATGCAGATGGCATTCAAGGTCATAAGTAATTTCCCAAAACCCTTACTTAAAAATTTATCTTTAAGGTGGCTAATCGAAATATGTTTTAAAATCAAGGAACAGGAAAGACTGGAAACTTTCACTCCCTGTGTCTGTCCACTGTGCCTCTGGCCAGAGCCCCACCACTGTAGACCATTCAGGTGCAAACAGGAGGCTGTCACTTTAAATTTTGACACTTGGGGAAATTTACAGAATCATTAACCCATAAAGTCCAAACAGGAAAATATTAAGAAAAACATCAGAAAGGAAAATATAAGAAAAGAAAATCTTATGTTCATTTATTCCTCTCTTTTCACACATTTTTCATTTCATGAATTTTGTAGCAGCCTTGAACCATTTTTGAAATGAAGTAGATCATGCATGTCAAGTAAATACATGCTAGAGGCTTAGCCATTTTCTTCCAAATGAAAATTATATAGAGTTTTCCAGAATGCTAATATATTTTCTCTCTTAGTTGGTAAACCTCTTTTGTGTATTAATAAAGATTTTTGTTTGTTTTTTTGTTTTTGTTTTTGCTTTTAGACCAGTGTCTCACTATGAGCCCTGGCTGGCCAAGAAGTCGCTATATAAACCAGACCAGCCTTGCATTCAAAAGCCTACCTCTACCACCCAATCACCATGCCCAGCTAGTAATAAAGTTTTTAATGGGAACATTTTAGAGACTTAAAAAAATTTTTTTTTGATAGCCCAGGCTAACCTTGAGTTTGCAGCAGAGTCTAAGCTGGCCTCCAACTTGGACCCCCTGCCTCAGCCGCTGAGTTCTGAGACTGCAAACATGTTACTAGGCCCGGCTTTTATTTGCATTAGTTTGAGTAAATCTGTATTTATTCTTTCCTATCTACACAATTTTTTGTGTGTTCAAAAAACATTGCTAAAGTGAAACTACCCAGGATAGTGCATGTTTCAGAAGAGTGAATGTTTCAACTTTTATGTCAGAAGCTTGATAAAACTTATAAAAACAGCCACAGACCATTGGGTTTTAGGGTTTCAAGTAAGTTTTATTAAAGTAAAATTGTCAAAATTATAGGATGAATTTTTTAACATAAGGCAACCAGGAAATAAAAGTACAAACAGACACACCCTGCTTCACCAGCTTGAGGTCATGTGTCTTAAGTACACAAAATGAAACTGCATCCTCACCCCAGTAACTTCATTCCTTCCCTGGCAGGGACTGACTGGGCAAGGCTACTCTACATCACAAAGAAGAAATGAAAGGCTTGATCAGTCTACTAACACGACTTTTTACATGTTAAGTGTATATGAATTGTCAGAAGGTATTTTAAGAGTCTGAAGAGCCTCACCCACAGAGCTTCTGATCCAGCAGGTGTGAGGTAGGTAGTGCCTGAAAGTCATAGACTCCTGGGTGGTATTGATGTTACTGAGCCCCAGGATCACACATTGAGTTCTGTGCTGAGATTGGTTTGTTGTCAGCCGACCTCCTCTATAGTCACCTTAGTCCATAGGAGATATCCAAGTAATTTTGGACATCATAAAAATGAGTTCTAGGGAATGGATATATGGTTCAGCGATTAAGAACACCAACTCCTCTTGAAAGGACACCAGGTTCAATTCCCAGCACCCACATGGCAGCTAGCAACCATCTGTAACTTCAATTCCAGGAGAATACAACTCTCTCTTCTGATCTCTGAGGGCATTCATGACACAGGCGACTTACATACATGCAGGCAATACACTCATACACATAAAATAAGAGTAATAAATAAAGTATATTTTAAATGTGTTCTAATTTACAGTCTTTTATCTTAAAACCTCATTGGTAACTATCAAATTGGCTCAATGCTCTCCAGTGATCTTTGAGTACTCTTATCAATGCAAGGAGGTGGAAAACTCCATGTGCTTCCAGAATGGGATCACATCCCACTGCCATTCAAGTGACAAGGAAAAGGTATGTGATAAAGCAGCAACCTCACTTCAAGACAGCAGAGGGATGGTGTTACTTGCAAAGCAAGTCAAGTCAGTCCTCCTTTCTTATCTTACATCATAACCCCAACCCATCACAAAGCAAGGTAACCAATGGGCTTATTAAGGAGCAGTCTCTTTGCGTCTTTAATGTGGCACAATTGTGTTTGTGTACCATGCTGTCATGTAACACTTTTTTTGAGATATAGACTCCTATTTCCTGTCTCATGTAGGTGAGAAAGTTTTATTCTGGGTTCATATGCACACCAACTAGATCGCCATAGTGAGGCTAACACACAGGTATCCAAATGATGTTTACTCAGTGAACTCATTTTGCTTTAAAATGGAGCTATTCAGGGACTGAAGAGATGGCTCAGAGGTTAAGAGCACTGGCTGCTTTTGCAGAGAACCTGAGTTTGCTTCCCACATCCACATGGCAGTTAACAACCTTCCATAACTCCGGCTTAAGGGGAATCTGACAGCCTCTTCTGACCTCTGAGGGCACTGCACAACACATATGCCCTTACATGCATGCAGGCAATACACTCATTCACATAAAATAAAGTAAAAGTGTGTAAAATATTAAAAAATAAGATGGAGACATTCAAGAGAAAGGAATTCTCACACACTGTTTATGTGAATGTAAATTAATACAACCGTTATGGAAAAAAGGGTGTTCTTCCAGAAAAACTGAAAATAGGAACACTATATATTCTAGCAATTCTACTACTGGAA
>NW_008338720.1:1080805-1084576 GCF_000622305.1 Nannospalax galili | reverse complement strand
ACATGCTAAATAGATAATGTGTATGACTATTTAACACTTACCTTTAATATGTGTTAACTAGATGCTGTATTTGATCATAAGTGTGTCAAGTAGATACTGTATTTGATTAATATAAGATGCACATTTCTGCTGTTCATTAAATACTTTATGATTAAAATAAATAAATAAATACATTTGAAAACATAAAAAAGAAGAGGAAGAGGAAGAGGAGGAGGAGGAAGAGGAGGAAAAGGAGGAGGAGGAAGAGGAAGAGGAGGAGGAGGAGGAGAACGAGGAGGAGCATGAGGAAGAGGAGGATGAAGGGGTGGAGGAAGAGGAGGAGGACGAGGACGAGGAAGAGGAGGAGGAGGAAGAGGAGGAGGAGGAGGACGAGGACGAGGAAGAGGAGGAAGAGGAGGAAGAAGATGAGGAGGAAGAGGAGAAGGAGGGATGATGGAGGAGGATGAGGATGAGGATGAGGAAGAACTGAGCATAGGTAGCTCAGTCTTATAATCTCAGCTTGGAGACTAGTGGATTTCTGGGGTTGGTGGCAGCCAGCCTAGCCTAATTGGTAAACTCCAGGTCAATGAGACATCCTGTCAACAAAAAGGTTGACCATGCCTGCGGGATGACCCCTGAGGTTGTCCTCTGGCCTTCACAAACATGAGCACACATGTGTATGCATACTCACACATCCAAGCACACATAAACACACACACAAGAATGAGCTCATTCCTTCCGTGACAACATGGGTAGAACTGGAGGACATTATGTTGTGATGTACACCCAGGTACTGAAAGACAAATACTGCCGGTTCTTGTTTATAGAAACTAATAAAGCTGATCCCACTGAAGTAGAGAGTAGACTAGTCACTAGAAGGTGGAAAAGAAAGAGGGAAGTGGGAATAGAAAGAAGTTAAGTACTATAACTCAGAAGGAACTAGTTCTAATTCCATAGCACGGTAGTATAGCTTTGATCTACACTATGTTATTTCAAAATAGGGAATAGAGTTCACCACATAGAAATGAACACTTGAAGAGATAGAAATGCCAAATATACTGATTTAATCATTATAGATTGTTTATATGTATTCAATTATCACACTAAATTTCAAACACTGTATCTCAGTTTTAAAGAAATAGACATCAGACAAATATTTAGAAAGTATTTTGTTATTCAGGGCTGACACACTAAATATTCTAGTAAAATATAAAAATATTCTAGTAAAACAAATGTTACCAGGAGTCAAGACCCCTCTCCTTAATCTTTGAAAGCTTATTCCATGATCTAAGGCAGATTCCCATCCCAGTCCTGGGGATTTCTAGTCAGTGCAGAGAAGGTATAGAGGCATTGCTTCTCTTAGTTACTTTAGCTTCCATCCACTGGGTTTGATTTATAAAGTAGACTAGGTACTCTCCAAAAGGGGCCCTGCAGAGATGACTGTCTGTCTTCCAAAGAAGGGTACAGCAAGACCATGGCATTGCTATGAGCCAAGAAGCATGTTCCCACCAGGCACCAAACCTGCCAGCACCTTGATCTTGCACTTCCTAGGTCTCCAGAACTGTGAAAATAATTTAACGCTGTTTGTAGACCATCTAGTCAAACGTATCTTGGAGCAGCCTCAAAGGACCAAGGCCTGCTATTCTTAAAGACTCCAGAAATAAACTGGCGTGAATAGCCAATGTCAGTCCTTAAAGACTTGTGGTTTCCTTCTTCTATAGTCACGCACATTAAAATGCCTCTTTTCCCCCTTTCAGTTATTAGTTCTTTTATATGTAGTCAGAAATTTGTTATATTTGTGAAAGAAGTGGAGGGGTTTCAATATACCCCCAAAGACCAGATAGTCTGAAGCAGATCATCTCCTTTGGGAAAGATGCATGCAAAGGCAGAGCTGGATGATCATGGAGGAGAAAGTTAGAGTTCAGATTTATCATGGAAAAGAGCATATAAGTTTCTATATATCAACCAAGGAAAACATTTTTAAATTTCTTCACTTTTTCAAACAGAATTCATAAAAAACTAAACAAAGTCAAAGCATACCTACACAATGGCATGACCTGTGTCCCCTGCATGTTTTTATTGCTCCTTGACTATTGAAAGTTGGCTCTCCGGCACACACATCCCACAATCCCAATGTGGCATGCCCAGTCCAGGAACCAATTCCACAGGGTGAGGCTACTCCAGGCTGCACTCCGTAGCTTCTATTGTACAATAACTAAAGATCAAGAAGGACCTGGTTCTTCCAGAAGGCATGAGGTTAGAGAGCCAAGTAGCCAAAAGCTACCTACTGGGAATGAAGCAATGAACCAAGTAAGTTGAAGGTCAAAGTGTTTCTGAATGTGGCAATTCTTATACTTGAAGGAAATAAGGAAATATACTCAAGTTTTGCAACTATTTACAACAATAAAAGCTAGCTTTGCAGCCCACCTCTCATGTAACCTCACAACTAATGTGTTCTGTGTTATCTTCATTTTAGAAGCAGATAACCGAGGCCCGGGTAGCTTAAGAAACTTGCCCATGGCCACACAGCCAGTAGGCAAGGGAAACGAATGAGGACTCAGGCTCCTCTGACCCAAGCCAGAGTGTTTCACTGGAAGGGATACCTGCTCTCCTTAAGTTCTTTAAGAGCTTTACGTAAAGCATTTAAGTTGGGAAACACTCCAGGAATTGTACTTAGTTACCTGCTAGTGCAGTAAAGTCATATTTAGAATTAGCAGCTTTGAAAATGTATTGTTCACTGGAGGTCTTTGTAAACTAAATACCAGTGAAGGTGCTCAAAAGACAATAGAGATGCATGCGCCAACATCTCAGTAGCGAAAACAATGAGTATTTCTGCAAGGAACAATATATTCTAAAATGAAATGGAGATCTTTTTTAAAGGTTAAAACCTCATTCAATTTTATGTCTTACAGGGTTTGTACTGAGTTCAATATTGTATTAACTGTATTAATTCAACTGTGAACCTAGAAACTTAGAGCCACTTGTGAAAGAGATGTACTCTTGCTCTGGAGTGTGTTACTGAGTATGTTAAAGCTGTAGTGAAATGCTTCTTCTAATTATGTAGTTATTAAAAAAATTTTTTTAAGCGTTAATGCTGTAATGAAATGCTTCTTCTAATCATGTGGTTATTAAATAAAAAATTAAAAAAATAATTGGAAATGGATTGGAAACTCTCAAAAATTGATATGAGATCAGCTAGATGTTTTGGTGGGCAAAGGTACCTTCCACCAGGTTTAGTGGTCTGAGTTTGATCCTTGGAACTACATAGTAGAAGAAGAAGATCTAGCAAGTTGTCGTCAATGAAATGCTTCTTCTAATCATGTGGTTATTAAATAAAAAATTAAAAAAATAATTGGAAATGGATTGGAAACTCTCAAAAATTGATATGAGATCAGCTAGATGTTTTGGTGGGCAAAGGTACCTTCCACCAGGTTTAGTGGTCTGAGTTTGATCCTTGGAACTACATAGTAGAAGAAGAAGATCTAGCAAGTTGTCGTCTGACCTCCACATATATGTTGTAGAATGTGGGCACACATACAACAAATAATAAATAAACAAACATATTTAAATAGTAATATGACTTAGTGAAGGGGACCAGTGGAAAAGTGATTTGAGCAATGTTTTTCTTTAAATTGAACTAAGCCATATTTCTTACAACTACTCAAAGCAGCATGATGTCCTAAATTCCTATGTGTGGTACTATTTCCTGACATTAAAATTGTGGGAAATAGGGGTAAGATTTCTCCTCTTTTGTGAAACCAGAGTTTTTCTTTCTAGACTCCAGTTTTCCTT
>NW_008338720.1:1074015-1079586 GCF_000622305.1 Nannospalax galili | reverse complement strand
CAAATATGAGTAAATGCAATTTCAGCCACCTGATATTTGACGAAGGGGCCAAGAACATTCACTGGAGGAAAGACAGCATGTTCAGCAAATGGTGCTGGCAAAACTGGATCTCCACCTGTAGAAGAATGAAACTAAACCCCTATCTTTCACCATGCACAAAAGTCAATTCCAAATGGATCAAAGACCTCAATGTAAAGCCTGAAACTCTGTAACTGTTAGAAGAAAAAAATGGGAAAACCCTACAAGATACAGGTGTAGGAAAGGATTTTCTAAACCGGACATCAATTGCTCAGGAAACAAGGGCAAGAATTCAATTCCTGGGGCCCACTGGGTGGAAGGAGAGAACTAACTCCTGCGAGCTGTCTTCTGACTTCCACATGCACATACTGAGGCATATGTGTACCACATACCCCCACACACAAATTTTTAAAGTAACTTACAATAAAAAATTAAGTGGAGGGGCACCTCCATGGGCATGGGACAAGTGCCCTCGTGTAGACATGGAGTATAACTTCACAAATATATCATATCTGTTCGTAGCACCTTACCTAGCCCTTCTTTGTTTCCCTCCTCACTTCTCCCTCTCCTGAATTTGATTCTTTCTGTCTCCAACTAATTAATTTTGTCTTTCCTGTTAAAGCCTAACTTGAAGAACAACTCCTGTAATATCTGACATATTGTGGACTCTCAAATATGTCTTGTTCTTTCTAAGTGTCCCTCATTCTCCTCAGGTCTCCTCTGTTCTCTTACTGGACACCCTGCCCCTCGTTCTTAGCACATGTGGTGGGACCTCCAGCTCAGGCCAAAATGCAGATTAGAATGATCTTTGCCTTTGTAGGACTCTTCAAATTCTTTACTGCACAGTGCTTTCGACGTAGTGTTGTATGTGTGTGTGTGTGTGTGTGTGTGTGTGTGTGTGTGTGTGTGTAACAGAATTACCCTTAGCAGGTTTTTTAAAAGCCAATTTCTATCAAGACAAGATGGGAATGTAGCTCAGTGGCACAGCACTTGCCTGGCTTAAGGCCCTGGGTTCCATGCCAGCATAGAAAACAACAAATGAATGAATAAATAATAAACTATAGGTAGAGCCTCTTGCTCAGCTCCATTTGTATTTGCTAGAATCTACTTTATCTTCTGCAAAATGGAATCGAGTAGGACTGCTGGCTCCCCTTTCAAATTCCTGTAACCACTGTTCCAATAGCAGGTGAGCAGTTTGCTCCATGGCAGACTTAAACCAGCCACAGATATTACTTTAAAGTTCTGATTCTGCACATTGCATGGAAAAAATGCTGTGAGCATCATTTAAAGAGTGACATCCTGAAATGAGAAAGGCTTCAGGTCTCAATCCCATCTCTGAAATTTACTATCTCAGTTACTTTAATGATAGTCACTTATTTTTAATTAATGTGCATGAGTATTTTGCCTGCATGTATTTAAGTGCAGCATGTGCATGCAATACCTATGGAGGCCAGAGAGGACGTCAGATCCCCTGGAACTGGAGTTATAGAGGTTTGTTAGCTGCTATGTGGGTACTGGGGCTCGAACCTGGGTCCTGCGTAAGATCAGCCAGTGCTCTTAACCACTGAGCCATCTTTCCAGCCCCTAATAATAATAATACATTATTTATAGTCTGAATTCCCCAAATAATTATATGTAATAGCTCCTAGGACCCACCATAGTCCCATTTTATAAGAGAATAAGCTGAGGCTCAGAGAGTTAATCTTCCTCTCAGAGGTCTTGTAAATAACTGCCAGAATCGGAACTGAAGGGGACGGAACCCAAACCATAGCTCTTGATGTCAGTGATTTCTACCACTTCATTGTGTTCCTTAGGCTATTGCTCAGTTTCCTCATCTTAAAAAAGGACAAATAAGCTGGGTGTGGTGGTGTAGGCCTTTAATCCCAGCACTCAGGAGGCAGAGGCAGGCAGATCTCTGTGGGTTCAAGGCCAGCCTGGTCTACATAGTGAGTTCCAGGACAGCTGGGGCTACAGGGAGACCCTGTCTCAAAAAGACAAAGAAAAAAAAAAAGACAACTTCTACTTCGTTGGGCTATTGAGGTAGCATTCCAGTGAACCTTGGTTTCCTAATACTTGGAATTGTGAGACCACCAAATTAAGCCAGTTCGTATTGAGAACTCTGGAGAGAAAAGGTTGACACTAAATTTCAGTTAGCAGCTGCTCACAGGTTTCCCAGTGACCCATGTGCTCCTTGGAGTGCAAGATCGAGAGATGCTCCCCTTGCTCTTTAGCAGTTTAAGCAACTTTGCTGTGAGTGATTCAGGACTTTTAAAAGAGCATATCCCACATTTTACTAGTAGTAGCTTTCCCCTTTACAGCTAGAAACGATTGTGCTAATTTGCGTATGTATCAACCTGAGATGGATTAGCTGTGTATTAGGAGCTGTGTTACTGGAAGGAAAACTGAAGTCTAGAAAGAAAAACTCTGGTTTCACAAAAGAGGAGAAATCTTACCCCTATTTCCCACACAGAACACAGAAAGAAGGCACAAACGACCCACAGCCACACCGTGAAAGCCTTTCATCTTCCACTACACACAATGAACTTCCGCTGACAAAACTCTGATGCTGGTTTTGTTCAAGCTGGTGCTCTTCAGATTTCATAGCCCTTCTTCCCTGTTGCCCACATCTGGAGAGACAACGCCAGTGCATACGCACTTTTGACAATCATTGCCTTTTGATCTTTGGCCTTTCTAAGATACCACAAAGCCATTTCTGAGGGTTATACATGGCTTATTTTTCTAGGTCTCTCATGTAATAAACTGAGAGTCCTGAGTTTCAGGGTCTGCATAGCCCTTTCTGAATGCCCAATGCTGGGGGAATGTCTCTAAGCTTTGGTTTCCTTATTTACAAACATTTGCTCTACATCTATTAGACACTCATGTAACATGCTGTGCTGCTATAACAGGAAGAGTTCACTATGCTCACCCACAAAAATCACTGGGAGATGCCTGACGTGGTGTTGCGCTCCTTTAATCTCACCACTTGGGAGGCAGAGGCAGACAGACTCTGAGTTACAGTCCAGTCTTGTCTACATAGCAAGTTCCAGGCCAGCCAGGGCTGCACGTGAGACCCTTTCTCATCAAAACAAAACAAAACATCACTGGGAGACAAGATGTCCAGACGCTCTATCCAACTCCTATGGTCAATAATTCTCTCATTCTAAAGAAGTCATGTAAATGAAATATCCTGTAGACTCAAGTATGGAACAAATGCTAGAGGGTGAGTTTAATGACAGTAGTTGGAAGAGCTGGGTGTCCAGTGAGTAGCAATCACTCAGTGTTTATTCTGTGTTTAGGACAAGACTGATGCCCTACCCTGACTGAGGATTTCAAAGCAGAAAAAAAAGGAAATGGGAAAAATTTCTTCCTTGCTTTAGTAGAGGGTTGCTCCAAAGAACCAACAGCATATATGTGACCACTGTGTTCAACTCAAACCAGATTCCTCACAATCTCTATTTCATACTGCAATGAGCTGCTTCTTAACACATTTTACAGACAAGGTCCCAGGCAGTTAGATGAAAACTTGGGTATCTAAGAGCCTACTGAATTGTTTGTAGTTTCCTACGCTATCCAATAAACTTACAGATTGTGTAGAACCCTGAGGCCCTATTCATTCACCCACTACCCCCCAATCCCTCCAGACCCCCACTAATTGCTCTTTTAGCTGCTTTAGACATGCCTAGACATACCCTGGCATGCCCTGACCCCTGCCTGCTATTCCCCACCCCCCTTCCAGGAAACTATAGATTAAGCAAGCCCGAGCATAAAAACTGCCCTATAAGGTAAAAACAGAGACTCCTGGCCCCACAGGTAACAGTCAGCACATTCCACAGCCCTGAGAATAGCACCCACCAATAAGGAACCTCCAAGGCTGCATCCTATACATCCAATCAGTTTAAAATTATGTTGGTGTGCGTGCACTCCTTGAACCGGGCTCCTTGAACCAACCAAAATGTATCTTCGGTATCTCCCCCCCCTCTTTTGTCTAAAACCTATAAAAGGCTCCACTCTCCCTTACTCTGGGCTCTCAGAACGGGTCTGTTGAGTTGGTGAGGTCTGAGAGCCCGAGCTTAAGCCCGAATAAACCATAAACCTTTGCTTTTGCATTTTGGTGGTCTTTTGGGGGTCCAGTGGATGGGGTACAACAATTGAAATGTTTTCAGAGTACCTCATTATAAAAAAAAATCTCAGAGTCGATTAACTGCTCCTCCACACACTGGGCATTGAGCATGCTCTGCCACAAAAGGTAATAATTAAACACTTGACATTCACTGCTAGTTACTCCTTGAATTAAAGAAGATAAAAATCCAGAATTTGGAAAATAATTCTGCCCTTTCTCTCTCTTGCACATAGCGATACAGTTCCTACAGGAATCCGAAAGTAATTGAACTCTATTACTCTTACTCACATGTCTGAGATTTCTAAACTTCTAAATTCCATTGAAGTTTACACTAAATGACTTAGAACTCCACAACCAGGTATTAATTTCAGTTGTAATAATGTGTCATTATGAATATCATCAACCTGGATAAGGATCTAAAATGAGCGTTTAAATTATTTGTATAGGCATAAATCCAAGCTGTGCTATGTATATCTCTTCCTTCTGCTTCTGTAACAGCTGTAAACCTAGCGGCTTAAGCCCACACCAATTTATTCTTATAGTTCTGAAGGTCAGAAGTTCCAAGTCAGATTACCAGGCTAAAGTCAAACTGTTGACAAGACTGGTTTGCTTTGGAGGCTCTGAGGGGGTCTATTTCCTTTCCTTCCTCGGAGCCTAGTGGTCATCTACACTCCCTGGCCTGTGGCCCCTTCTTCCAGATTCCAAGTCTTCCCTCCCCCCATTCACCACTTCACTTTCTCTTCTGTAGTTGTATCTCTGGTGGGGTTCAGAACAGGCTATACCCCCAAATATGACAGCTTAGCACGTGAGAAAACAGAGAGTTGCTCTTGCTTCCCCAGTTCTTTTCTCCTTCTCTCTAACACAAGTCATAAATGTCATAAACCGAGGAAGAATTCTCTGAGCTTCCTTGGCCTTCTCTGAATCAGGTCCCAGGGTCTGCACTGGAAAGATAGCTTCTCTTGAAGGACCCGACTGACAGCAGGAAGGCCATTTTAGAAAAAGAACTGTAATCAGCCATTCGATAAGCCAAGATTCTAACCCAGGTCTTGTGAAACTAGCAGTGGAAGATAGGACGTTTGCAGTCGGACCACCTGCCACCACCCTGAGGCCCCTACCGGGAAGTTAGTGATAACAGCCCCTACTGGGAAGTTAACGATAACAATCAGTTTCACCCATAGCCCCCTCTGAATTTGGCAATACTGTTTCCTCATACCTTGTACCCATTGAAATGCACTAATAATAATCTTGTAACCATGCATCTGCTTCTGTACCTTGCTTCTGCTCTATAAAAAGCCCCCCCAAACTAAGCCCGGCACGCAAGTCCTGACCCGAGCGGGACTCTGCGTCCGCAGGCGCCTGTGTATGAATAAATTCCTCTTGCTTTTGCATCCCGAAACTTGGTTTTGTCCCTGTGTGTTGAGCGCGATTCTTCA
>NW_008338720.1:993459-1071393 GCF_000622305.1 Nannospalax galili | reverse complement strand
GCCCTCCATGCCCCCCCACCGGATTTCAGGTTTTCCTTCATCTATATTAATAAGGCCTATCGAATCAAGTTTGTGTACTCACATGTCCCTCATTACAAGTTCATCCACTGGAGCCTAGTCAGCCTATCTAGAGTCTCCTCCTTAAATGTCAACTCTACTTTACCCAGCAGTGATCAGCTGCCAGTAGTTCTGGTAGGGTTGGGTCCTGCTGCCCATTTCTCCAGTTCTATGCTGGGAGGTATTCAAGGGCTACAGCAATAGCCTGTGTTATTTTGGGAGTCTCTTGGACTTCCCTATCAACAACTGGAGGGGAGGTTTCTCCTGTCTGGCACCATGTTTCTTGTTATATAGCCTTCAGGTATGCACATGCACTCATGTTCAGATATTAGATGTTTTTCAGTACCCTTTGGAGCTATTAAATTTCCTTCTGCTTTTCATACCACTTAATCTTTATGTATCTCTACTTCTTCTCTCCATGTCTAAACTCCCTCCTCCCTTCCCAGTTAAAGTACCTCCATTTTCCCCTTGATCATACCTGGCTCCTGTGATTCCCCCCTCTCTTGAGCGCTACCTTTCCCTTTACCCCCATGGCTCCTTTTATATCCCTCTTCCCTTCTCAGTTGAATACCCCAACTTTCCCCATTTCTTCCTTGGTAATAGCATCTGTTTTCTGTATCCCCTCTCTCAGGCTCTTTCCTTCCCTTTACCTCCATGATCCCTCTCCATTTCCCTGGTTCCTGCAGTTACCTCAGGATATATACTCACACATATGAATTTGGTGCTAAGATCCACAAATGAGGAGTAACACATGTCCCTTGTGTTTCTGAGTCTGTGCTACTTCACTTAGTAAAAGAGTTTCCAGTTCCATCCATTTATATGCAAATTTCAGGATTTCGTCTTTGCTTATGACTGAGTAGAACTCCATTGTATAAATATATCACATTTTCATTATCCATTCCTCACTTGAGGTACATTTAGGTTGTTTCCATTTCTCAGCAATTGTGAAAAGAGCAGCAACAAACATGGATGTACAAGTATCTGTGCAGTAGGATGAGTCCTTTTGGTGTATGCCAAGGAGTGGCATAACCAGATCATATTGTAGATGCATTTTTAGATTTTTAAGAGTAATCCATACTGCTTACAAGATATAGGTATAGGAAAGTACTTTCTAAATATGACCTCAGATGCTTAGTAATTAAGGTCAACAATTGACAAGTGGGACTTCATTAAACTAAAGCGCTTCTGTACAGCAAAAGCAACGACTAAGGAAACAAAGAGGAGACCCACTGAGTGGGAGAAAAACTTCACCATCAGCACATCTGACAGGAGTTTAATGTCCAGAATATAAAAAGTACTAAAAAAAACAAAAAAAAAAACAAAAAAAAAAACAAAGAAACAAGAAAAAAAATGGCCCAATTAAAATATCTGCTAAGGACCTGAACATAGAGTTCTCAAGCAAAGAAATAAAAATGACTAAGAAACACCATAAAGTGTTCAAATCCTCAATCATTAGGGAAATGCAAATTAAAACCACTTTAACATTTCATCTTTCCCCAGTAAGACTTGTTAAAATCAAGAAACTAATGACACCAAATGTTGGGGAGGCTGTAGAGAAAGGGGAATTCTTTTGAAGGACCCGACTGACAGCAGGAAGGCCATTTTAGAAAAAGAACTGTAATCAGCCATTCGATAAGCCAAGATTCTAACCCAGGTCTTGTGAAACTAGCAGTGGAAGATAGGACGTTTGCAGTTGGACCACCTGCCACCACCCTGAGGCCCCTACCGGGAAGTTAGCAATAACAGCCTACTGGGAAGTTAACGATAACAATCAGTTTCACCCATAGCCCCCTCTGAATTTGGCAATACTGTTTCCTCATACCTTGTACCCATTGAAATGCACTAATAATAATCTTGTAACCATGCATCTGCTTCTGTACCTTGCTTCTGCTCTATAAAAAGCCCCCCCAAACTAAGCCCGGCACGCAAGTCCTGACTCGAGCGGGACTCTGCGTCCGCAGGCGCCTGTGTATGAATAAATTCCTCTTGCTTTTGCATCCCGAAACTTGGTTTTGTCCCTGTGTGTTGAGCGCGATTCTTCACTCTAAATCTGAAAACAAGTGAAGACAGAGATACTGAGAAGATCTGAGCCAGCAGGCCCCATTCCCATCATCCAATTACAGTGCTGCCAGAGACTGTCCGCTGTCCCTCACACCTAAGCACAGAAAGGCACAGGTTCCACTCTTCCTCAGTCATTTCCTCACGAAGCCTCTGTGTCATGTGAAACATACTAAATACGTGTATTCACCCAACAGTGAATGAGGAAAAGATTTGTGGTCCCTGCATCTTCCTCTGCCTCCCAACAATCTGCATATGCATGATAAACATTTAACACTTAACACTTGAAGGAGAGTCAGACTCTCCAAGGCAAGGTCCTTAGTTTAACCACACTTATGAAGTCTCTTTTGCATACAGATTAACATTCTCAGGCTCTAAGGATTAGGAGGCAGCCTTTATTCTGCCTCCCACAGCAGCTGAGTCCCTCACTGATGTGAGGCTTCTAGTGACCTCATCTAGACTTCCTGCTATGTGGAATGATAAAGCAACTTGGTTGGTTTGTGTTGGAGAAAAACTTTCCAACCTCTGAAGACAAGGAGCAGATTAGTCAGAGGAAAACACTGTTTTATTATTTATATGATTTGTATTATTATCATTATTTGCTTTTTCTGATGTAGCCTCTTGCTGCATAACTCAGGCTGACTTCAGGCGCAATCTTCCTGCCTCAGCCTCCAGAGTGCTGGGATTACATGGCGGTCCATGCCTGGCTCCTGAAAAACCATATTAACTACATGCATACACCTGGGATTCCCAGGAAGCAGGAGAGTCAGCGAAGGACTGGTGACTGAAACTGTATAGTATCCTGGCTACCGAAGAGGAAGGCTTGGTGTTTGAAGAAAGAAGGCACAGCAGGCAGCTCGAGAACGAAGGCAATCTAATCTGAGGTACAGTCTCTCGGCTCCTAAGAGCCATCTCAGCCCTCAGAGTGATATCTCTGGTGCCAACCCATGGTCTCTCCTCACCTGACACAGTTCGTCTCCCTGGTTGATAAAAGTCCCAGGAAGAAGACTCTAGACAATGGAGTTTCTTTTTGAGAGTCTGTCTTGAAGCCGATAGAAGAACGTAAGTCCTTCCCTATGCTTCGTGGGGCAAAGGCAGAAGATCATGGAGACCTTGGTTCCTCTTTAGTTCAAAGCACTTGCATGCCAAAATGCTGTACTTTGAGATACTTTTTTCCCAGCTCTAGCAATTTAATTGTCTATTTGTTCATGGAAGTGAGATCTAGAGAGAACTCCAGTGAGAATATGTGTGCATGTTTGCACACTAAATACATACTATATTTATTATTATATATTTCTACTTACATCCTGTATTAAATATAGATATATTTATACTAAATATAAATATACAAATGAAATTTTAAGAAAAGAACTAAGGAGTTTCGACCCCAAGGAATCTGTGCCTCCCCTTGTCTCTATCCTTTCCAATACTACAGACACACTTAAAGTGAGTGAAGCCAGACTGGGATAAACTTTTGAAATGAACATAGGATACTCAGTGGAGGTGTGTTCGTTTCAAGTGTTTTCCTCTGGGGTAACTTCATAGTATATTTTTTGTATGAACATAACATTAAAAAAAAAAAACAGAGATCTGATTCAGAACAATCCCCTAAAAAGGAAGCCTGGTTTTCCAAAATACCAATTCCTAGAACCTGAGGTGGGTCCTCAAATATCCTAGACCAAGTACATACAATCTGACTCGTCTATAGAATACTCATAAAATACCCATGAAAGAGCTCTTATCAACTTGATTTGGGGTGAATAATAGACATGTTTAGCCTTGTCATGAACATCTATCACAGAAGCCTTCATTTGACATTTCAGGTGGGGACCACAATCGTAGGGAGCATTCAATTTCTCCAATATTTTAGGAATCATTTCTCTAAGAAAAGAGTCAGGGTGAAAGGAGAAAGAGAGGCATATTAGTTACTTGCTATTAAAATATGTGACAAAATCAACTTAAGAATGGTTTATTTTGGCTTACAGTTGTGGGGAAGGCGTGGCAGCGGGAGTAGGGATGACTCATCACATCGCACCCACAGTCTAGAAGCAGAAAGCCATGAATGCTTGTGCTCCGTTCACTCCCTCCTTTTTATTCAGTTCAGGACCCAGCCCATGGAATGGTTCTACCCACATTTAGAGTAGTTTTCCCACCTCAGCTAAGCTAATCTAGAAAAATCCCTCACAAACATGCCCAGAGGCTTATCTAGATCCTGTCAAATTGATAATATTAATTATCACAGTGGCAAGCATGGGGTGAGATGTCAGGACTCTGACCCTAACTACGTTATAGGTTTGGGAATCCTGGATACACTCTAAAGTGTTGATGTACCAAGAACATTGGGAAGGGAGAGATGGCTGAGGATGCCCCTCTGTCCTCGGTAACATGACACAGATTTGTATTCATTTGCAGTACCGGAGACAGGATAGAATAAATAAGAAAGAATAGAATAAAGAAAATGGGAAAAACTGAGCAAGCGCCACTATACATCTTTGATGAGCTGGACAAGATGATTTTATACCCAAAGGGATCTATTGATTTACGTAAAGACATACTTTTAAAGATAGGGAAGGCATAAAACTAAAATTTCTCTCTCTCTCTCTCTGTCTCTCTATGTGTGTATGACTATGTATGTGTGTGTATGTGTGTCTATGTATATCTGTATGTATGTGTGTGTCTTTGTGTGTATGCACATGTATGTGAGTCTGTGTGTGTCTTTGTATTTGTGTATGTTTCTCTCTGTCTCTGTGTGTCTGTGTATGTGTGAGAGTGTGTCTGTGCATGTGTTAGTGGAAGAGTTGATTCTCAATCACTGATACTAAGTGTAAATTTTTGCAGTCAGATGTTTTCTTTATAAACAATATAACATAAAGCAGACACCTATCAAAACTGAGGCAAGTTTGAATTTTCAAAAAATTACTCAGAAAGCTATTTTATTTTCAGGAGATCAATGACACATACACAAGTAATTCAGGTTTGCTCATTTAAAAGTTAAAGTTGGGGGCTGGAGAGATGGTTCAGCAATGGCTAGAGAGATGGTCCAGCAGGTCAGCTGCTCCTGCAGAGGACCTGAGTTTGGTTCCTAGCATATACATGGTAGCTAACAACTGTCTCTAACTGTAACTCCAGTTCCAGATCTGACACCCACACGGTGCACTTACCTTCATGCAGGTAAAACACTCATAAATAGAAAATGAAAACAAATAAATTTTTAAAATTTATAACTGAAGTTAACATAAATTTTCATTTCTACTGTTTTTAATGGGGAAAGTGTTTCTTAAATAAGTTAGTGTTTTCCCTTCCCAAACATTTAAAACTATCCTTTCTAATAATAGCATGGATGGGTATATTTTATTTTCCTCCAGAGTTGTGTTCCTGAAATACAAAGCACATTTTTATAATTCAAATTGAATAGTAATATTCCCAGAGTCCCCATTATATAAGGAAATTGGTATGTGTGTTAAAATCAGTGGAGACATAGATTATACAGTTTCCAATAACAGCAAACTGAGAACAAGAGAAAGAGGGATTGACAAAAAGTCAGCAAGCAATTACAGTGCTGGTAAGAGACGTCGGGCTTTTGACTTCTAGCCAGATCATCAAAAACATACCAGCCTTCCTCCCTCTTCGTAAAACAGAGCGACTGTTGTGAAAATTATTGACTATAGATTTTAAAACTAGACAAAAAACTGAGCCTTTTTAGCCTCCAAGGCACTGTTTCAAACACACACACTTCCTGGGAAATTACTTTACTTGTGCCGCTCTTGGGGTCCTGGGCTTCCCCAGGCTTAGCTATCAACAAATCTTGTTTTATTTTATCATTTGACGAAGTCTCATTTTGCCCTCTCCCTGGCAGTCATGGGGAGCCATCTATCCAACACAGAACATTGAGCTGGCTACTTTTTAACTCAAGGATTAGTGATTCAATTGGGGGAATCTTTGGGTAGCCTCAAACCCACTCAGGGAATTCTGTGATTAATTTCACTTACCAGTTTGAAGGGCTTACAGCTGTCTTCACAGTTAAATGAAGGTTTGCAGAGATGTTGGCCTCCCTAGTGGCAGCGATAATTCCCCAACCTGCAGGACTTCTGGACTCCCTGGAGTAGGTGGTTTGGCCAAGAAGGATGAAATTAGCACAAACACACACAAGCACAGCATCTGGGATTTTCACAAAATGCAGATCCAGAGGGAAAGCTTGGAGCATAAATTAATTTGAGGGCTTTTGTTTTTTGTTTTCTCTAGCTCTTAGTTGGAGAGATCTGTGTTCTTTTACATGCACAGCTGTGGAGTCTCTTGGGGAATTTCTTACTCTTTTTAATTTTTGCATATCAGCCAAAAACCAAGATATAAGCACCAAATGTGGTGTGATAGGTCCACAGATGATATGAGTGGATTTACCAAAGGATATGAGCGGAGAAACTGATTAAGCTTTGAGATGGGATGCTAACAGCGTGGCTGCAGCAGGGGTAAGGGGGTAAGGCGTTGAGGGAGACAACAGAACAGGTGTGATCCAGGGCTTTGTTTGCCACTGCTTTGTTATTTCTGTTTAATTCTACTGTGGCTCTAACCATTTGTGTACACATGGCTAAGCTGTAGGCCTTTTGTTTTCCCAGTTACACTGGTGAAATAAATCTTTGTTACATAAAAAAGTCAGGGATAAACCTACAATTTAATTTTTGGTCTTGCCGTAATTAGCTAATTGCTCTTGGCCAAGTGATTTAGTCTTGGTCGCTTTATTTCTTTAAGTTAGTCTAAAAAACCTTTATAATTTATTCTTCTTTCAGATGTTAATGTTAGCAAAGTGCTTACTACTGGCTAGTCACTATTCTAAACACTTCAGTTTTTAGCCACTTGAATCTCCACAAACTATTAGAAAGGACACAATAGCAGTACTCACACTTAGTACATATAGAAATTGAGGCAGAAGAATTAGATAATTTGTTCAATGTTACATAGATGGCAGGAGAAGAATTCAACTAGAAAGACTAACATGAACTTTTTTTGTATCTTTTAAAAATTTTTAATTGAATTTTTGCAATTTTCATACAATATAATTTGATGGTATTTAGATCCCCTCCCCTATTTGCCCCTCTCCCACACTGCCCCTCACCCAACTTAATGTACTCCTTAATTTAATTTAATATGTAGTCTGTGGAGTCTGATTTGTGTTCCCAAATGTCCTTCAGTGTGGTTCCATCCACTGGAGCCTGATTAACCTACCAAAAGTCCCATTCCTATAAGAGACTGTCTCTCCCTCTCCCAGTAGCCATCAGTTGCCAAAAGTTCCTTAGGTTTGGGGCCTAGAGAGATGGCCCAGTGGTTAAAAGCACTGACTGCTCTTGCAGAGGACCTGGGTTCACTTCTCAGCACTCACATGGAGGCTAGCAACCGTCTGTAACTCCGCTAAGTGTCTCACAGACACTTATTCTCTGCTTTTGATCTGTTGTGTAACTCTGTAATAGCATAAAAAGAATGGACCTAATAGATATCTACAGAATATTCCACCCAAGCACCAAAGAATATGCATACTACTTAGCAGCCCATGAAGTTTCTCTAAAACAGGCTACATACCAAAGCACAAAATATACCTCAACAACAACAAAAATTTAAATAATTCCATGCATTCTATCAGACCACAATACAATAAAGTTTAAAATCAATAGCAAAAGAAGCTCTAGTAAGTACAAGAACTCAAGAACTCATGGAGATTAAATAACACATGAAAGATGAATGGGTCAAAGAAGAAATCAAGAAAGAAATAAAATTATTCCTGGGATTAAATGAAAATGAAAATACATCACAACAAAACCTCTGGGACACTTTAGAAGTAGTCCTAAGAGGGAAGTTTATAGCTCTAAGTGCCTACATTAATACAATAAAAAAGATGGGGCTGGAGAGATAGCTCAGAAGTTAAGAACACTGACTGTTCTTGCAGAAGACCCGGGTTTGAATCCCAGCACCCACATGGCAGCTATCAACTGTCCATAACTCCAGTTCCAGGATCTGACAGTCTCTTCTGTCCTCCGCAGGCATCACACGACCAGGTGCACTCACCTACATGCAGGCTGGTAGCCACCATGTGGGTGCTGGGAATCTGTTGGGAACCCTGCTGTTAGGGTTGTAGTCCTCCATGTCCGGATAGCTCTAAGGGGCTCGGTGCCAAATGGACTCCCTTTCTCAACAGGGGGCCTCCTGCTCTCTTCCTGACTTACCTGGAAAGTGCCACCAAGCACAGATGTCTGACCTTATTTGGAAAATGACCTTTGGCATAGTTACCTGGAGTAAAAACTACCCCCAGATTTTTTTTATATGATAATCAGGCATTGCCTGATAGTCGGACAATAGGAGCCCACTGCCACATGTAAATAAAGCATACTATGAGCACCTATCAGCTGAGGCTTTGGCTACTGCCTCCACACTATATTTTCCCTAGTTCTCCCACTGAATAAACGGAGCTGTTTCACTGCATCTGGAGCTGTTTGCATCGTTGAACCTGCCTCCCCAGAAGTGCTCACTGGCCGTCCTGACCCCGCTCCTTGCTTCTGCTCCTTTTTTCCTCGTGGACCGGTGGCCAACGACCCACGAGGAGAGGGAGAGACCCCACAGGAATTGAACCCCAGTCCTCTGCAAGAGCAGTCAGTGCTCTTAACCACTGAGCCATCTCTCCAACCCCCAATAAAATATATTTGTTTTAAATCAGAAAGAGCACAAATAAATGACTTAATGATACAACTCAAGAATCTGGAAAGGCAAGAACAAACCAAACTCAAACCCAGCAGATAAGAAGAAATAAGAAAAATCAAAGGAGAAATTAAGGAAATAGAAACAAAGAAAACAGTGCAAAGAATCAATGAATCAAAGAGCTGGTTCTTTGAAAAGATAAACAAGATAGACAGACCCTTAACCAAGTTAACCAAAAGAAAGAAAGGGCAAATCCAAATAAACAAAAATCACAGACAAAAGGGAGACATCACAACAGACACCAAAAAAATACAGAACATTATGAGGGAGTATTTTAAAAATTTATACTCTATAAATTTATAAATTTATAAATCTATAATGGATTTCTAAATTCATTGAAACCACCAAGGTTAAACCAAGAAGAGATCAATAGCTTAAACACTCTTAAACACTTAAAGACTCTCAATTCAAAAAAGCGTAGGCCCAGATAGATTCACAGAATTTTACTAGACCTTCAAAGATGATCTACAACCAATAGCATAAACTTTTTTTTTCAATTTTATGTGTATGAATGTATTGCTGGCACATAGGTAAGTGTGCCCGTGTTGTGCAATGCCAGCAGAGGACAGAACAGACTGTCAGATTCCCTGGAACTGGAGTTACAGACAGCTGTTAGCTGCCATGTGGGTGCTGGGAGTCAAACCCGGGTCTTCTGCAAGAACAGTGTTCTTAACCGCTGTGCTATCTCTCCAGCCCCTAGCATGAACTTTAAAACACAATCCTATATTGCCTTTCTAAAATCCTATGAGGGGTGGAGAAGAGGGCTTAGCTGCCAGAGGCACCTGCCACCAAGCCTAACAACCTGAGTTCAACCCCCAAGATCTCCTTGGAGAAAACTGACTGTGTGTGTGTCTTCTGACCTACACACACATGTTGTAGCACACACACACACACACACACACACACACACACACAAATTTAAAATATTAAAATTCCATGATGAAAAAGTGAAGAGTATGTTCATATACAATATCATACTAGACCTCACATACACGTGGACACCAGAGGTCAGTGCAGGCTGTCTTCCTAACTCCTGTGCACCTCTCCACCTTGTTTTTTGAGGCAGGGTTGCTCATTGAACTGGAGCTTATCAGTTCAGATAGAGCAAGGGGTCCTCCTGTCTCTGCCTCCCAGGTGCTGGAATTACAGGTACACACCACCATGCCCGACTTTTACGTGGGTGCTAGAAATCTGAACCAAGGTTCCCATGTTTGCATGGTAAGCACTTTACCAACTGAGCCATCACCCCAGCCCCAAAATGTAAATATTTTTATAAGATGTGGGTTTTGTTTTCTTTTTTCAATGTATATGTGTGTGTTGCCTGCACGTAGGTAAGTGCACCCGTGTTGTGCAATGCCCACAGAGGTCAGAAGAGGCTTTCAGAAATCCTGGGACTAGAGTTACAAACAGTTGTTAGCTGCCATGTGGGTGCTGGGATTTGAACCCAGGTCTTCTGCAAGAACAACCAGTGTTCTTGCTGAGGCCATCTCTCCAGCCCCATGTTTTAACACCCCACCCCCTGTGTGTCTGTGTGTGTCTGTGTGTGTCTGTGTGTGTGTGTGTGTGTGTGTGTGTGTGTGTGTGTGTGTGTGAATGCAGGGGCCTTTGGAGTCAAGAAGATGGTGTCAGATCCCCTGGAGCTACAGTTACAGACAGTTGTGAGCTGCTCCATGTGGGCGCTGTGAACAGAACTTGTCTTCTGAAAAGTAGTAAGCATTCTTAACTGCTGAACCAGCTCTCCAGCCCCCTAAAATGTAGATATTTCACATTTTGTTTTTATTAACAAAGATTGTATAGTCCATGTCTTTCAACTTCACCCTAGCCTTCATACTTACTCCTTCTGAAAAACTACTCCTATTCTTTGGGCGCTCCTCCTTCCCCTCCCTCTCCCCCTCCTCCTCCTCCTCCCCCTCCCCATCTCCCTGTATTATACTGGAGGTTGAGTCCAAGACTTAGGCATGTTAGGCAAGTTCTCTAACTAAGCTACATCACAGCCCTTGTTTACTTATTTATTTTGAAGATGAGATCTCACTAAATTGCCCAAGCTGGCATTGAACATGTGATCTTTCTGCTTCAGCCTCCTCAGTGCTGGCATTGCAGGTTGTCACTGTGCCTGGTCCTTGATACTCTTTACACCATCTCTCTGATTACATCACTGCTGCCCTTCCCCTGGGAGTCTATATGAGGCTCTGTGATGAGGAGAGACAGACCTGTCACTGCCCATCCTTTGGAAATAACTCCCTTTCCCGCCCTCACCACCACCTTCAACAACTTGATCCTCTCCCTGTTCCCACTTGGTATCTTCCTTTGTACAGACTCTTCCTGTCATTGTTGAAGAAGCTCAAATCCCTCTTGCCTCTAAGTCCAACAGAAACCACTCTATTGTAGCCACAAAAAGTACACCTTGCAGTCCTGTATCTTCCTTCCTGGCCCTGCTCCTCCCAACATCCTAGTCTCAGAGACTCTGTTTTGTTTAATCTCTTGGAAGTATTTGATCCTCCTTAAAGCACTCTTCACCCTTTGTTTCCACAGCGTTGCACTCATCTAGTTTTCTTAAACCACTCTAATTGCTCCTTCTTAGCCTCCATGTGGGTCCTCCTTAAATGACAAGGTTGTGATTGTTTTGAAGGTCTCGCCTCCTCTTTTTCTCTGGGCTGCTTCTGCTACCTTTTCTTCTCAGCTTGGCCACAGATTGCTACGTGTGCTGAGGGTCCAGCTTCCGCCTTCTCGAGCTCCCTCTCCCTCTTGATAGTCAGACCTACAGATGCAACTGTCTTTTGGATAGTTAATCTAAATTGATTTATTGTGATTATTATGCATCCATTACATCTCCCCACACCTGATAGTATACCCCATTTCATGGACAGCAGTGCAATTTTCCTCAGTAGAAACATAGATATTTTATTGTAGTCTCTGAGTTCCTTAAGGCACAAGCAGGTCGGCTCACTAGTACTGTGTGTCTAGCATCTAAGACAAAGCTTGGCATTTAGTAGGAACTAAACACAAATTTAAAAAATGAATTAACTGGCTGGGTGTGGTGGTATACACCTTTAATTCCAGCACTCAGGAGGCAGAGGCAGGTGGATGTCTGTGCGTTCAAGGCCAACCTGGTCTACATAGTAAGTTCCAGGACAGCTGGGGCTATAGGGAGACCCTGTTTCAAAATGACAAAAAAAGAAAAAAAAAAAGAAAAAAAAAGAATTAATTACTTCTTACTTAATATTTCAATATGTCATTTTATTTTTTTCAGTGATCAAACTTATGCCTGTGTTTGCTGGGCACGTGCTCTGCCACTGAGTTACATCCCAACCTTCAGTATTTTGAAGTCACTTTTATTTAACTTCTCTAAAGCAATCAACCTGATAGCTTAACTTTGAAATTTATCTCCCAGTGAAAATCTTTTTTGTTTCTGCTATCTGGTTAAAATGATCTTATTTCACTGCAAATATGGCAGATCATTTCACCCTTGTCTTATTATTTTGGAGCCGTCAGCAACTTTAGTCCACGATCTTGTTTATAGCAAGCATTCAAGGATATTGATCGTTTATTGAAGCTATGAGACTTATTTGCTAGTGGTATATAACTGTATGTAACACTGCGTGCTTAAGGCTTCCTCAGCTGCTGAGAGCTTCACTCATGGGTATCATCCCCAGTGCTATTATTATCTGGTCATCAGTCAATGACTGTGATAAGATTCAGGCACAAAAGATGGAGTTCCTATAGGAAAAGAAGGAAGATGGAAGGAGATTGGGAAGATAAGAACTACAGGGAAATAAGAAAACAAACCACACAGAATTCTGGACAGTGAAAAGTAGTAGAATTCTTTAGTTTGTTCAGCTGATGATGTGTCCTGCAATTCCAAGTGAAAAGGGTGTAAACCATCATGGTGTCTCTAGCTGGTAGATTTCTGCTAGGACTGTTACAGGATTAGACTCCACCCAGCCAATGTGCCTTGAGTCTCTGCTGTGTGCTCAGAACTGAACTGAAAAGTCTCCTGAAAGAACTGAGTGTGTGAGGTTCTACTTGCCTCCCGGGGAGGGACTCTCATCTGCCTGAGGTTGGCAGGAGTTCTGAGAAAACACCTTATTGTTAAATCCTCTATACAACTCTTTCTGAGTTCTGTTGGCCTCAACTCTTAGAGCTGGGATGTCAGAAAACTTCAAGTTCAGAACTGCCTGCTCTTCCAAACGTATATTTTGAAAAGCTATTTTTTTCTCCTAGCATTAAGTGTGTTAAATTTAATAACCAGGAGTTGGCGTGAGACACGAGACAGTGCTATCAATAATGCAGTTGTTTTTCACAAAGCACTCCATTACACTTGTCATTTGGAAATGAAAGTCACATTTTTGTGTGACATACAGAACAAATTGCTCCAGACGAACAGAGCACCTGGGCATCTCAGGGCTTCGGCTGGCCTCCTGCAACCCCTCTTTATTTTATATTCAGTTTCTCTTCTATTTTTTTCTCTTCCTTTTTTTTTAAATTCAAATTTTACACCTTAACAAAACTTTAAAGTCATCTATTTGTCAAAAGGCCATGAGGATCACTTGTAATCTAGAGTGGCCTTGTTCACGGTGAGGTTTGTGTGCTACACATTTTGTGGTCTTTCCCATGGCTTGCAGCCACACAGCACAGAACAAGACACCACATTTCTAGACAATGTGAATAATCCAGCTTCACCTAGTTGGTGAATAGACGACAGTATGCTTTCTAAAAACTGTTCTCAATTTTTAGCCCACTGAAGTTTGCACATACCTGTTGAACCGAACAGTAGAAACACCTGAAGCCCTGAGGCAGAGTAGCTTTGTGAAGAAGAAAAACAGCATGAACATTTCATGTGAAAGGAATTTTTCCAGGTACATATCAGTTTTCCAAGCCCGGGAGATAGCTCACCTTTACCTTCAACTTAGGTCTTTTGAGTTCTATTCGGAGGAAGGGTATGAAGTAAATTATAATCATTACAAGACTGCCTTTATGACAAGCAAAAGCACCACATTCTGAAAGATGCGATCACCAAGTATAGAACTGGAAGGCAACATAACAACTATAGCTACCTACTGCTACCACCAGTTAAGTGCTTACTGTGCTTAGCCTCTGCACTAAGCATTTTGTCTGGATTATCAGATTTTTCATGACATCACCTTTTGCTTTCCTCTACTTTACAGAAGAGGAAATGGAGATCTCAAGAAGTATCTGCCAATGTCATGCCATTAGTAATGGGTGCAAGTAAAGATTTGAGTTTTATTTTTAAATAATGGGCTATTTTAGGCACAAAAGTTTACAGCAAAATTGAGCCAAAGGCAAAGGGAGTGTCTTCCCCCCACCCCAGAATACTGTGATGTGTTTATAAGGATCAGCAAGCCTATGTCATTAGTCATTAAACCAAGTCCATGTTTTAGAGCTCCCCTTTGCATTGTATATTCTTTGGTTTTGGCAAATGTACTATGAAAAGTGGCCACCATTAGAGGATCATACAGAATTATTTCACTGACCTCAAATATCTTCTCTTTCCCCTATATAGCCTTCCCTACCTTTAATGTTAGGTAATCAAAGATCTTTTAACTGCGTGCTTAGTTTTGTCTTGTCCAGGTTATCACAGGGTTGGAACCAAACAGGCTGTTTTCAGATTGGCTTCCTTTGCTTAGTATTAGATAGATATGTCTCCCCCAGGCTTTTTTTCCCCATAAGATCATATCTCAGTGATTTTTAGTGCTGAATAATATTCTGCTATTTGGATGCACCAAAGTTCATTATCCATTCACTTCCTGAAGGACATTTTGGCTACAAAAGGCAATTAGAGATTATGTGAACAGCTCTAAGTTTTTTACATGGCTATAGGTCTTCAATTCATTTGAATAAACATCAAGGAACATAATTACTGGATCACATGATAAGTGTATGGTTTGGGATTGGGGACATGGATCAGTCAGTAAAGTGCCTGCCACACATGCATGAGGACTTGAGTTCAAATCATGGCACCCCATATATAAGCTTGGCTACCCTCATCTGGAAGGGTGGAGATCAGTGATGCCTGAAGCTCATTGGCCAACCAGTCTAGCTAATCAGTAAACTCCAGGTTCAGTGAGAGTCCTTGTCTAAAAAATAAGGTGGAGAGTAATTGAGTATAATAGCTGACATCAGCCTATGCCCTCCACATGCACACACATGCACACAGATGCCCACATGAGTATACCCCACACACACGCTTACAAAGAGTATATTGTAAGAAATTGTCAAAAGTTCTTCCAACATAATGTAAGTCTCTGTTGCTTTGTGTCCTTCCCAGCACTTGAAAGTGCCAGCATTCTAGCTTTGGGCCATTTAATAGGGGCTCAGTGGTATCTCATTATTGTTTTAATTTTCAGTTTCTGAATGACATATGATGTTGAACCTTTTTCATATGCTTATTTGCCATCTGTAATCTTATCTGATAAAATATGTGTTCAGGACATTTGACCATCTTTAAATTGAGTGTCTTAAAATTCTTTGTACATTTTGAAAAGTTGTTTTTTAATATGTGTATTTTATAAACACTTTCTATCAGTCTGTGGCTTGCCTTCCTATTCTGTTGACAATATCCTTATGGAGTGAAAGTTTCTAATTTTAATGAAGTTCACGTTATCAGTTATTTCTTTCGTGGACTGCACCTTTGCTATTGTAACCAAATGTTGTTGCCAAACACAAGGTCATGTAGGTTTTCTCCTGTGTCATTTTCAGAAGTTTTAGAGTTTTGAATTTTCCATTGATGTCTATGATCCATCTTGAGGGTTTTGTTTGGTGTGTGTGTGTGTGTGTGTGTGTGTGTGCGTGTATGTGTAGGCTATAGGATCACAAAGGGTACAAAGACCTGCCTTTTTGTGTGTATGCATGTGCAGTTGTTCCAGCACCATTTGCTGAAAAGACTTTCTTTTCTCTATCATATCACACTTGTTCCTTTGTCAAAGAGCACCTGACTGCATTTGCGTAGATATATTGTTGGGATTTCTATTTTGTCTCATTGATCTGTTTGTTTATTCTTCTGTCAGTGTCTTGATCATTATGCTGTCTATTCTGGATCTTTTGTTTTTATATATAATCTTTAGCCTAGGTTTGTCAATAATGTACAAATAACCTGTTGGGATTCTAAGCAATCAAAATTGTGTTAAATATAGGGATCACATTGGAAAGAACTAACATCTTAAAAAATACCAAGTCTTGCAGGGCATGGTGGCATACACCTTTAATCCCAGCACAGACAGGGGCAGGCAGACCTCGTGAAATTTAGGCTAGCCTGGTCTACATAGCAAGTTCTAGGTCAGCTGGTGCTACAAAGAAATCCTGTCTTTAAATATATATTCAAGTCTCCCTTTTCGTGAACATGGAATATTGTATCTTTCCATTTTAGTTCTTCTTCCTAACTTGCTGAGAGGTTTTAAAACCATAAATCTGTGTTGGATTTTGTCAGTGTTTCCTTTTTCACCTATTCATGTAACTGTATGATTATGTTTTTTAGACTGTTGTTGTGAAGGATTACATTCCACTAAATTAGAAAAATCTAAAAGAAATAGATGAAGATAAAGATGCATATAACCTTTCAAAATTAAACCAGGAGCAGATGAATAATTTAAACAGATATATTACAAGCAATGAAGTTGAAACATTAATAAAGTATCTCCCAACTAAAAATGTCCAGGCCCAGATGTATCCACTGCTGAATTCTACCAAACCTTTAAAAAATGACTAGAGAGATGGCTCAGTGGCTAAGAGCACTTACTGTTCTTGCAGAGGAGCCAGGTTCAGTTCCTAGTACCCACAGGGCAGCTAACAACTGTCCATAACTCTGGTTCCAGGGGATCTGACACCCTCTTCTGCCCTCTGTAAGCATTGAATGACACAGGTGCACTTACATACATGCAGGCAATACAGTCAAACACTAAAAATAATAAATAAAAAAATTTCTTTAAAGAATGACTAATGCCAATGCTTCTCAAATTCATAAAAGAAAGGAAGAAACACTACCAAACTCATTTTACAAAGTCAGTATTATCCTGATAACAAACCATGTATCAGCATAATAGGAAAAATAAAATGAGAGGCCAATCTCCCTGAACATAATTACAAAAAACTCAATAAAATACTTGCAAATCAAATTCAAGAACACATCTATGGGTTGAAGAGAAGGTTCATCAGGTAAGAGCACTTGTTGCTCTTGTAGAGGACCCAAGTTCAGTTCCAGCACCCACATCAGGCCCTCACAATCACCTGTAATTCCAGTTCTGGGGGTTCCCTTGCCTTCTTCTGGCCTCCATGGCACCTGCACACATGTGGTAAACATACTGACAAACACACACACACACACAAATAAAAATAAACTTTAGAAAGAAAAGAAAAAAGGAAAAATAGAGCACATCAAAAAGATCATTATCCATTTGGTTTCATTCAAAAGATGAAGAGATGGTCAAACATGCAAATCAGTAAATGTAATACATCACATAAATGAACTCAAGGGCAGAAATTACATGATCTACTCCATAGATACAGAGGAAGCCTTTGAAAAACTCTAATACCCTTTCATGATAAAAGCTCTGAAGAGCCTAGGAAAGGAGGGAACATATCTCAACGTAATGAAGGCCATATGTGACAAACCTATAGCCAACATCATGCTAAATAGAGAAAAACCCAAAGCATTTCCACTTGGATCAGGAACAAGAGATAAAGTTAGGTGTGGTGGGGTACAGCTGTGGTCCCAACACCTAGGAGGCTGAGGCAAGCGGATCTCCTCAAGCTCAAGATCAGCCCAGGCTACATGCTGAGACTCTGTTTCAAAAAGATATCCAAACCCAAAGCCAAATCCCCACCACTAACAAAAACCCTAGAATTTTAGTTAGCATACAAAATAATGAGTTTCATTATGACATTTTCATACCCATACATCATGTACACTCCTATTCGTTCTCCCCACCGCTCCTGCGTTCCACCCTCTGGTCTCCTAAGTAGCACCCCCTTCTGCTTTCAGATCATTCATATATGTGTGTGTGTATGTGTGTGTGTGTGTATGTGTGTGTGCGTGCGCATGTGTGTGCATTAATTTAGATTTTTCCATGAGAGAAAAAAATGCAGTATTTCTTTTTTAGTTTTTTTCCTCTTAACATCATCTCCATCTCCATCATTTATTTTCCTGCAAATAGCATAATTTTCTTACCTTTTCTTTCTTTTTGTGGGTTTGTGTGTGTGTGTGTGTGTGTGTGTGTGTGTGTGTGGTTGTGGGTTTTTGTTGTTGTTTGTTGTTTTGAAATAGGATTTCATTTAGTCTAGCCTTGAACTCTTGATTCCTCCTACCTTGACCTCCCAAATACTGGGATTGTATATGTGCACCACCATTCCCAGACTATATTTTTTCAAGGTTGGATAAAAGTCCATTATATATATACACCACATTTTCTTTACCCATTCATCTGCAAATGAGCATCTAGGCTGACTCTGCATCTTGACTATGGTGAAAAATCCTGCAGTAAGTGAATGAGCCAGTATTTCTGTTTAAAAAAGAAAAACTACCAACTGGTTAATAGTTAATAGTTGTTTGTTAAATAATTGAATGCATTTTTTGTTAAAACATTAAGGAGTATTCTTTTTAAAATTTTTTCTTTGAGCTATTTATTTTTATTTTATATGTAGGAGTCTACATGTATGTTAAGTGCACCGCATGTGTGCAGTGCCTGTGGAGACCACAAGAGGGCATCCGAGTCCCTGGAACTGGAGTTACAGATGATTGTTAGCTGCCACATTGGTACTGGGAACCAAACCCTGATCCTCTACGAAAGCAGCCAGTGCTCTTAACCACTGAGCCATTTCTTCAGCCCCTAAGTGAGGATTCTTGAAGACAGAAAAATGTAAGGTAAAGGTTGATAAAGCACTAATTAAAAGGCATGCAGGGCTAATTAGAAGGCCCCAACTGCAAGAGCATTTGGTTCTCACATCTCTCCCTTGATTCCTCAAGGTACACTTCTGACAGCCATCTCCCAGGCCCTTCTTTCATTTCTGATGATAGTAATTTGCATCTTCTCTCTCTCTCTCTTTTTTTTCTTCTTAGTTTAATGTGGGTAGAGGCCTGCCAATTTTATTGATGTTCTCAAAGAACTCAGTTTCATTGAAATGTTTAATCTATTAACTTCCTGCTTTATAATGACATTGGTTTCTACTCTAATTTTTAATATTTCTGCCTACTTTAGAACTTTGCAGTTTCTCTTTCTCTCTCTAAAGCATAGATTATTAACTTTATATCTTTCTGATTTCCAAATACCCACATTCAGTGATAAATTTCTCTCTAGCAACATTTCACTGACTTCCTTACATTTTAATGTTATATTTTCATTTGTCTTAATTTTTCTCTCTGATCTATACGTTTGTTAGAAGTATGCTGTTAATCTCATAATCCCCAGGCATTTGGGAGATATTCTAGCTATCTTCTGTTATTGATTTCTAATTTAATTCCATTGTTGCCTGAGAGTATATGTAGTATGAATTCAATTATTTTGAAGCTGTTAAGGTACATTTTATGGCCCCAAATGAAGTCCATCTTGGTCAATGTTCCACATAAGATTTAAATAATGTATATTCTGCTGTTGTTGAATTTTCTCTATGGTAACCTATTATATTCAGTCAATTGATGTTACTACTGAAGCCACCTATACCCTTACCAGTGTACTACCTCCTGAATCTCTCCATTATAACTAGGGGGTACTGTAGCTTCTGGATTGCCTAGTGGATTCATCTATTTGTCCTAGCTGTTTTGTCAGTTTTTGTCTCATGTGTTAACAGTGTACACATTAAGGACTGTTGTCTCCTGGGGAACTGATCTCTTTATCATTACATAATGCCTCTCTTTTCTCCCTGATAATTTTCTTTGTTCCAATGTCTACTCCATCAGAAATTAAAATAGACACTACCAACTTTATTTTGACTAATGTTACCATAATATCTTTAAAATATTCACCTAATCTAAGGAATTCCCTTAGCATTTGGTATATTTACCACTGGTTTGAATTTAACTGTGTTTTTGTCTCATAAAAGTAGCTATTCTTATAAGGTGGCAATTTCCCTTCTCTGCATTACACAATATACAGGTCCTTGGCCTCTGTAATGTAATCTTCATAGTCACTACAGTAGAACAATGGTTCTCCAAAGATGTTTTTGTCCCAAATCCCAGCACCTGCATAGGTTCCCTTATGCAGCAAAAGGAACTTTATGGATGTGATTAAGTTGTAAACCTAGAGATGGGGAGAATATCTTGGATTATCAAAGCACATGGATCCTTTAAAGTAGCAAAGCTTCCCAGGTGTGGTGAGATGAAGATGTGACTATTGAAGAATGGTCAGAGAGATGCCTCTGCTGCCATTGAAGATAGTGGAAGGAGGCCCCGAGCCAAGGAATGTGAGAAACAGGAAAAAGCAAAAAACACATCCTGTCTAGCTCTATCTAACTTTGATTTCAGCCCAACAGAACCAATGTCAGATTTACAGGAAGAAGAAGAAGAAGAAGCTAAGAAATGGAATTGTTTAAGGTCTAAGTTTGTGGTTATATGTTTCATCAGCAATAAGAGATCAATGGGGTCGTCGTTTCTGCTGCACTCTTTAGGTAACATCCTGTCCCCCACAATAATGAACCCACATTGTTGGCTACTTGGTTTCTTTTCTTCTATTTTAATTATTTTCTCTCATAAGTTAAATTATCTGATCATTTAGCCTGAAATATGTTGATTTATAAAGTTACTATGAAAGGTAAATGGTATATAATAAGCACACTCTAAAGGTATTTTATCAATTATTGTTGTTATTTTCTGGGAATAGAATCTGAAAAGTGATATATTTCACTCAAACATGCAAACTTTTTTTGTTACTTGGTGTGCGGTCACGGCCAGCAGTCGCTGCTCCTCCTTTCTCGTGGGTGCCACTCCTTTGTTCTCACAGGCATTGAGGCTGCTCCTCCACTTGCCCTGGGCTGAGGCCGCTCTTTCTGCCTGCCCTGGGCTGCCTCCTGTCGTCGCTGCTTCTGCCCGGTCCCGGACCCCAGGGCTGGTGAGGAGACTGTGTCAGTGGAGCCGCATTCAGACACAGGAGACCAGGTTCAGTGACACAGATCTGCTTTATTGCAGGAAGGCACACGCTTATATGGGATAGTGGTCCAATCACAGCACAGCAAGTAGGATACCTCATTAGCATAACAAATTTAGCATCCTATCACAGTACAGCAAGTAGGATACCTTATTAGCATCATCCTATTAGCATAATAGACTTAACGTCCTATCACAGAATAGAGGGTAGGATGCCTCATTAGCATACTGGGTTTCAGATTACAGAGCCTGTATTCCTGGAAACCATGTGACCCTGACAGTTGCAATATCACCCTAGGCTCAAGCCTGTCTCCCACATTGGTGTACAATTTGCTTTTCAGAGATCCCACAAGTAAATACTGCTTTTTGTTTTCAAACTTATGAAAGTTATAAAGAATAACAATAAACATGTATCTTAAGAAAGGCTTAAAGTTAAAGCTAGTACTACAGAATGCCTGGAGTAAAGTGGCCAAGAATATTTTATTCCATCTCTAAGTATCTGTCAAAAATTATTTCTGCATTGTAGACCTGTCTGGTATATGAGACTCCAAGTCAGTTCTTTGACTTCAGAATTGGCATAACATGGATTGAAAACACTCCAGTGGAGATATGTAAAGGTTTGGGGGGGGCAATGAGGGAGCCTGTGTGTATGTGTCTGCAACACCACCTCAAATCTGATTTTACCTATCTTCTGAAGTAGATGTTGAATTTTACACCTCACCACAGCTTATAGAAACATCATGAAGTTAAGCTGACCATGGTGGACACATGTCTGCATTCCCAGCACTTGGAGGACTGAGACAGGAGAATTTTTTTACTTTGAGACTACCCTGGGCTACATAACATTTCCAGGTCAGTGGAGTGCCATAGTGAAACCCTGCCTCAAAAAGGAGAGGAGGCAGAGTATATAGAAGAAAAAGAAGGAAAGACAGGGAGGAAGGAGGAAGAGGGAGAGGGAGAGAGAGGACAGGAGGAAGAGAGGGAGGGAGGGAGAAGTGGAGAACCAGAGGGAGGGAGAACAGGAGAATGGGCAGGAGGGAGGGAGGATTGGAGGAGGGGAGAATGGGAGGAAGGGAAGGAGGGAGGAGGGAAAGAAGGGAGGAAGGGAGGAAAGACGGAAGGAAGGGTTATGGAATTGAAAAGTGCATAGCTTGACATTATTGATACCCTTTGTATGCAGAACTAACTTCCTAGCATTCATCAGTTCAAATGCATTTTGTTTTCTTTAAAAAAAAAAAAACTATTTAGGGGCTGGGGAGACGTCTCAGCGGTTAAGAGCACTGACTGCTCTTGCAGAGGACCTGGGTTCCATTCCCAGCACTCACATGGCAGCTACAAACCGTCCTTAACTCCAGTTCCAGAGGAATTTGAAGCCCTCTTCTGACCTACACGGCTGCACTCACATACATGCAGGTGATACATTCATGCACATAAAATAAAAATAAAAAATACTTTTAAAAAATCATTCATTATTTTATGTGTACTAGTGTATTGCCTGCATGTAGGTAGGTGCAATGCCCACAGAAGTCAGAAAAGAGCATCTGATCCCCTGAAACTGGAGTTACTGACACTTGTTAGCCACCAGGTGGATGCAGGGAATTGAACCCATGTCCTCTGAAAGAGCATACAGTGCTCTTAACCTCTGAGTCCTTTCTCCAGCCTCTCAAATACATTTTCTAACTAAAATGGTACCAACTGACTTTTTATGGATAGCAATGAGAAGGTAATTTATAAGAGACTGGGTTTGTGCCTAAACTTCTAGCAATAATTTGCAGGACACAATTGTAGTTTGAGAACAAAAGACACTGTAATCATCCTGAAAATATTGTGAGATACAGTTCTGGATTTCCATTGTCAGAATTTTTTTAAAAAATAGGCTCTCAATATATAGTCCTGGCTGGCCTGGAACTCACTATATAGACCAGGCTTGCCTGAAACTCACAGAAATCCACCTGCCTCTGCCTCCAGAGAACTGTTATTAAAGGCATGCACCAATATATCTGGTTAAAAATTTTTGAAGTACTTTATTTGTGGCAAGTATAGTAGAAACACAGAAAGTGAGATTCACTAAGTATCATATTGCACTACTTAGTTCTCTTTTATAGTTGGAGAAAATTCTTTCATTAAACTTAGGGCTTTTTACGCTTCAGTTGCTTAGATGAAGGGAAATTTTCTTTTGGAACACAAGACTTACTATTATAATTTGATCAAAGGTTCTTAAAATTCAAGATGAGCAGGGCATTTTCAAAAATAACTTAAAAAATCCTAGGAATTGTCTGTATCTACTTTTAAACAAGTGCTAATGGATTCATAGCCAGAATTATTAATAATAGGCTCATTATAATTTTTATTTCTTTCCTAGGAGAAGAGGAGTTGCCAGCAAGCTTCTAATCTTCTAATTATGGTATAAAAATCAGAAAAAGTTGTATTTAAGTAGAACATTAGAACATAAAACTAGCTAAACTAGCTTTATTTTTTTAACCTCAAACTTCCTGTGCGATCATTGATGACCTTGAATTTTTTATCCTCCTGCCTCCATCTCCCAAGTGCTGGAATTACAGGTATGCATCACCATACCCAGTTTATTCAGTTCTCTATTTCACACCTAGGGCTTCCTGCATTCTGGGCAAGCACTCTCTCAACTGAGCTGCATCCCTAGCAACAGCAAGTGGTACATGTGATACTGACAAAAATCACTTGTTTAACACAAAGCATTTGACACAAGCTCAACTCTCAGTCTTCAGCTGTTGTAAATAAAGTATGTTTTATTTAAACTTATAAATTAATTTTACATGGTTGCATTGCCTTGATGTCAATATTCTTTAAAAAAGCAAGCAGTTTTGTGGTAGTTTCTGAGATGTATCACCTTTCTTGCTTCAGGAAGGCAATTATTCAAAGCCGCCCTTACCCCCTCTGTGATCATACTCAGTTCCCTCAAGCCAAGGGCTACAGAGTTTCCATTCTTGGTAGCATAAAATGATCCTTAAGAAGTTTTATATTTTTAATTAAGGTGTTAAATTCTTATTCTATTATGGAATAAGATGGCCATCATCATCTTTGATGTCTATAGATTTTATCATCTGTCAAACACTTCTTCAGAAATATGTAGGCTAATAGCAAACTGGAAGAGATGATCTTATGTTTCAAGACAACTCAAAATGAATTTTGACTAATTGGTCCCTACAAAAGTTTTCATTTTTAGAAATATATGAATATTAATAAGCACTTATAGCTAAATATTTATGCATATAAGATAGAAACATAGAATCCGTATATGAGAGAGAATGTGTGGCATTTGTCTTTCTGCACCCAGGTTACCTCACTCAATAGAATTTTCTAATTCCATCAATTTACCTTCAAATTTAATAATTTTATTTTTTCTTATAGCCTAATAAAATTCCATTCATATATATGCACCACATTTTCGATATCTGTTCATCAGTTGATGGACTTCTAGGGTGTTTCTGTTTCCTTGCTCTTGTGACTAGAGCAGCAATGAACATGGATGAGCAATATGTCTGCAGCAGGATGTAAAGTCCTTTGGGCATTTGCCCAGTTGTGTACAGCAGGTTCCTGGGAATTGAAACATCCCCTGCAAGAGGAAGAGGGAGGTTCCTGAGACACCAGAAGTAAGCAAAAGGTCACATGTCTGGGAAAACTGAAACTTGACAGAGTCTCAAAGGCCCCTTCCCAGGTTTACAGGAGTAAACAACTGCTGGGGCAAGAGCCTCTGACCAGCTGAGCTGTAGTGAGGAGGCTTCTCAGACTCTCCAGCTGCCTGAAAGCTGTGTGGAGAGCTCCTGGGTTGCAACTCTTTAGAACTGTCACCCAGGATGGGAGGAGGGCTTTCAGTGATGCAGCTGCCTTTTTTAGTCATCTCTGTCCCTATAAGTTACACATACTCCTGTTAGTGACTTCAATAAAAACTCATTGGTTCACCAAGCTGGGCTTTGGTGCTATCATTACTTTAGTTTATCAAGGGTTCCCTTTCTACAGTGAGTTGATCGTGCATGTTGTATCTTCCCAGGAAAATTCTGTACCCCAACAGTACTATAGCTTGGTTAAATGGCAGAATTATTTTTGACTTTTTGAGGCATTTAAGTCACCAATTTCCATAGTTGCTGTACCAGTTTATACTCCCACCAACAGTAAATAAGAGTTTCTCTTTCTCCAGGTCCATGCTAGCATTTGTTGTCATTTGTTTTTATGATCTTAGCCATCTTTAAAGACCAAAATTTCATAATGGTTTTAATTTTCATTTCTCTGATGGCTAATGTTACGGGTCCATGATCGAGCAAAGTCACTAGCACCATTTTGGTAGAAAGTAGCGAGGCAAAACTTTATTATGAGCGGCCAGGCTGTGTCTCTCAGGAGTAGAAGCAGCCCCAAATACTAGCCGGCCAGGGTTTTTACAGGATTACAGAAAGCATTGTTCAAACAGAACATCTGTGAACCAGTCAGGTTTGTACAACACAGCAGAATTTGAATTCACCAATCAACAGCCTATTATTGTGTGGGCAAGCAAAGCAAGTGTACAGAAGTGAGATAAGCAGTTAGCCCTAAATTAGAACATTCCACAGGTTGGTGGTTAGGGCATTTCTCAGACTCACAAGCACACTCCTCTCTGGGGAATTTACAGGAATCGGGCAGAGGTCAGCCTCTCTTAATTGTCTTAAAGGAAGATGGGGGGAACTTATGTTAGTACCCTGAGATAGTTCAGCTAAGGATGTTGAGCACTTTGTAAAATCTTTCTTAACTATGTATATTTCTTCTTTTGAGAACTCTCTGTTCAGGCCCATAGCCCATTTCTTAAAATTTAGTTACTTCTTTTCTTGGTGTTTAGGTTTTTTACTTCTTTGAATATTCTAGATACTAACCCTCTGTCAGCTGTGTAGCTGACAGATTCCTACTCCCCCAACAATCCGTTGGAAAAAAAATGGGTGATTTCCCTTGCTGTACAGAAGCCTTTTAGTTTCATGAGATCTCATTTGAAGATTGTTGGTCTTATTTCCTTCACTACCAGAGGAGTCCCAATTAGAAAGTCCTAACCTGTGGCTCTAAGTTGAAATACATTCCCTACATTTCCCTCTAGCCGTTTCAGGGTATTAGGTCTTAAGTTGAGATCCTTGCTCCATTTGCAGTTGAGTTTTCTGCAGGGTGAGAGATAAAATTCTAGTTTCAATCTTCTACATGTGGATACTCAGTTTTCCCAACACCATTTGTTAAAGTACCATGCTGTTTTTATTACTGTGGTCTGTGATATAACTTAAAATCAGGGTAGTTATACCTCTAACAGTGTTTTTATTGCTCAAGATAGTTTTGATTATCTGGAGTCTTTTGTGCATTATGTGAATTTTAAGAATTTTTTTTCAATTTCTATAAAGAATTTAATGGAATTTTGCAAAGATTGCATTGACTCTATAGATTGTTCTTGGTAGGATGGTCATTTTCACAATATTAATCCTACCTATCTATGAGCTTGAGAGGTCTTTCCATATTCTGGTGTCCTCTTCAATTTTTTTTTTCTGTCTTAAAGTTTCATTGTACAGATCTTGGTAAAGTTTATATCAATATTTAATATGGTGAAGGGGCATATTAGGGACATTATACTCATAAACTTACAACACAAGATCTATACAAGATCAAGCCAGTCAGAATTCCAGCATATATGAGGGAGGGTCTCGTGAAACCCACATCTAGTAGAGAAGCCTTGACTGTAGAAGTCTGCTGGAATACATAGAGTTAGCTTTCTTCAGGGACTAGCACCTCTTAGTATGTCCATGTTTTAGTGGAAGGCCATACACCTGTGCACATAAGGGAAGCACTACCTAGACTCAGAGATCTGTGAAAAGAGGATTGGAGTTGGGAGAGAAATGTAACAGAAGGTGTCTGGAAGGAATTAGAGAGGGAATGGGGACTGATATGATCAAAATGCATTGTACACTTGTATGAAATTATCTAAGAATAAATAAATAAGATAGATACATAGATGATAGGCCCTAAAGTGGTATCATTGTTTGATACATAATCATTAAAATCAGGACACAGGATACTAAATTTGCTTCCAGGAACTTAACAGTATTTGAAATAAGCTCTCAAACAACAACCTTTTTAATTCAAAGGAACTTCTCATTTTCTTTCTTTTTTTTTTTAATTGGTTTTTTTTGTATGTGTGTATTTCATACAGAACATCCCAAACAATCTTATTCATCTTTATACCTGCATCCAAAATGGCACCTCCCATAGCTTCCCCCACCCCCACTGGAGCCCACATACTCTGTCATTCCTGTTACTTCCTACTGTGTTGTCAGTACCCTTAGCCATTCCCCAGTACAAGTCCATCCACTGAGTCCAGTCAGTCTATCTAGAGTTCCTTGTTTCAGGGAGATCAGCTCTTCCTCATCTAGCAGCAATCAGCTGCCAATATTCCTTTACATAAGATTCAGGTCTACCATTCATTTTCCCAGTTCTATGCTGGGTTATTGTCTGGGAGTCTCTTGGGCCACCCTGGCCAACAACTCAAAGGAAGGTATCTCCTGTCTGGCATTGTTTCTTGTTATGTAACCTTTAGGTATACACGTGGACTCTTAAAGAATCATATTGATCACTTTAATCTTTGGTTGTACTTTCCTTTTGGGTGTTTAAGACCATACAGTTGATTCAAATAAACCAATTTATTTTACTAGTTCTATCTATGTGAAGATAAGTCAAAGGTCCTGCTCGACCATGACTGGCTTCACATGGAGCATGAAAGAAATGTTCCCTCTATGTTGACCCTCATCTTTGTAGACTGGACACTCGTTCAAGGATCTGGTGGGGTCTCCATGTCCTCTCTGAACAAGAGGACAGGTAACTCACCACAGTTACAGGACATTTTGAGAGATGTTCCTTAGTCCCCTGGAATTTAGTCAACCTTGGAGGGCAAGGAGCAAAAACTGTCCTTTAATTCCCTCTGACTGGATTAGTATAGGCCTCAAAGTATGCCTATTTAAACATCCAAGAAGGTTAGTTCCACCAGTCTGGTACTTTTAATTACCATGTGCTATGTAGATGAAGCTTGGGCAAAAACCAAATGTTCTCAGATAAACCTTGACTAAATATATACTTTGTTCCTTGAACTAGTTGTGTGCATAATTTGTCAGTAGGTTGTTGGACTAATATGGTTCCCTCTGGTTTTTTCAAACTAGCTCAGCATTATTTATCTCTCTCACTATCTAACCCTTTCACCATGGTTTCCCCATTTAAAGTGCCCCCATTTTCCCCATTTCTCCCTTAATAATACCCTTCTCCTATGGTCCCACCTCTCTTGAGCTCCTTCTTTCCCCCATTTAAATAACCCCATTTTTATCCATATCTCCTTTAGTAACACCAGTTTCCTACTGTTCTTCTCTTCCAAGTTCTTTCTTTTCCTTTACCTCCCTGGTTCTTTTTCATTATCCTGGTTCCTGTAGTTATGTCTGGATACATACTCACTTATAAGGATTTGGTGCTAGGATCCACATATGAGGGAGAACATATGTCATATGTTTTTCTGAGTCTATGTTACTTAACTTAATATAACAGTTTCTAGTTCCATCCATTTACCTGCAAATTACATGATTTCATCTTTCTTTACTGCTGAGTAGAACTCCATCATATAAATGTACCACATTTTCATTATCCACTTGTCAGTTGAGGGATGCATAGGTTTCTTCCATCTCTGAGCTATTGTGAAAACAGCAGCAACAAACATGGATGTACAAGTGTCTCTGCAATAGAATGAGTTCTTTGGGTATATGCTAAGGAGTGGCATAACTAGATAAAATAGTAGGTTAATTTTTAGTTTTTTAATGGTTCTCCACACTGCTTACCATAGGGGGTGAACAAATTTGCAATCCTACCAGCAGTGAATGAGCATCGCCCTTTCCCCACATCCTCTCCAAAATTTGGTATCATTTTTTCTCTTGATCTTAGCCAGTCTGACTGACTGGAGTAAGATGAAATTTTAAAGTGGTTTTAATTTTCATTTCCCTAATTACTAATAATGTTAAACACTTTTAAGATGCTTCTTAGCCATCTTTATTTCTTTGGAGAACTCTCTGTTCAGCTCCTTAGCCCATCTTTTAATTGGGTTCCTTCCTTTCTTGATTCTTTGTTTTTTGTTTCTGTTTTTTTTTTTTTTTAGTTCTTTATATAGTCTGGATGTTAAAACCTCTGTCAGATGTGTTGCTGGGGAAGATTATCTCCCACTCTGTGGGTTTTCTCTTCACTTCCTTGGTTGCTTCTTTTGATGTACAGAAGTTTTTTAGTTTAATGAGGTCCCATTTGTTGATTCTTGACCTTATTTCCTGAGCAAATGATGTCCACTTTAGAAAATTCTTTCCTATACCTATATCTTGTAAGTTATTGCCAATGTTTTCTTTTAACATTTCAGAGTTTCAGGCTTCACATTGAGGTCTTTGATCCATTTGGAGTTGATTTCTGTGCAAGGTGAAAGATGGGGCTTTAGTTTCATTCTTCTACAGGTGGCGATCTATAGTTTTGGTTGTATCTTTACTGGTTTTGGTATAAGGGTAATGCTGCTTCATAGAAGGAATTTGGAAGGTCTCCCTCCATTTCTAATTTTTTGAATAAGTTAAGTACTATTGGATATAGATCTTCTTTAAATGTCTGGTAGAATTCTGCTGTAAGCCATCTGGTCCTGGGTTTTTTTTTAGTTGGGAAGTTTCGTATTAATGTTTCAATTTCCTTACGTGTTATGAGTCTGTTTAAACTCTTGATCTCTTCTTGGTTTAGTTTCAGTGATTACCATGCTTTTAGATACCCATCCATTTCTTTTAGGTTTTCAAATTTAGTAGCACATAAGTTTTAAAAATATTTCCTTAGAATGTTCTGGATCTTTTTGGTGTCTGTTGTGATGTTTCCCCTTTTGTCTCTGATTTTGTTGATTTGGAGGTGCTCTTTCTTTCTTTTGGTTAACTGGGCTAAGAGTCTATCAATCTTGTTTATCTTTTCAAAGAACCAGCTCTTGGATTCATTGATTCTTTGTATTGTTTTCTTTGTTTCTATTTCATTAATCTCTGCTCTAATTTTTCTTATTTCATTTGTTGTTGCTTTTCAAGTATCTTAAGTTGCAATGTTAAGTCATTTATTCATGTTCTTCCTGATTTTTTAATGAAGGCATTTAGAGCTATAAACTTCCCTCTAAGGACTGCTTTCAATGTGTCCCAGAGGTTTTGTTGTGTTGTATTGTCCTTTTCATTTAGTTCCAGGAATACTTTTATTTCTTTCTTAAATTCTCCTTTGACCCATTCATCATTCAGGAGTGTGTTGTTTAATCTCCATGTGTTCATGTGGTTACTGGGGTTTCTTCCAGTGTTGATGCTATGCTTTATTGCATTGTGGTCTGATAGAATGCATGGAATTATTTTAATCTTCTTGTAATTGTTGAGGCTTGTTTTGTGCCCCAGTATATGATTGATTTTGGAGAAAGTCACATGGGGCACTGAATAGAAAGTAAATTCTTTGGTGCTTGGGTGCAATATTCCATAGATGTCTGTTAGGTCCATTTGATCTATGAGATTGTTTAATTCAGATGTCTCTCTGTTACTTCTCTGTCCTTTTGACCTATCTAATTGAGTCAATGGGGTATTGAAGTCCCCTACTATTAATGAGTTGGGATTAATGCGGGTCTTAAAGTCTCATAGTACTGTTTTTTGAAGTTGGGTACACCAGAGTTTGGTGAATACATATTGCCATCATGTTTATGATTATAATATCTTCTTGGTCAATTGTTCCTTTGTTCAGAATGAAGTGACCTTCTTTATCTCTTCTGATTAGTTTTAGTTTGAAGTCTATTTTGTCAGATATTAGAATTTCAACTCCTGATTTATTCTTAGTACCATTTGCTTGGAATATTTTTTCCATCCTTTCACCTTAAGGTAGTGTATGTCCTTGAAACTGAGATGGATTTCTTGCAGACAACAAAAAGATGGGTTTTGTTCCTTAATCCATTCAACTAGTCTGTATCTTTTGACTGAGGCAGTCAATCCATTGATATTTAAAGTTATTAATGAAAGATGTGTATTGATTCCTGTCATTTTTATTTCTGTTCACATTCTTGGTGTAGCTGTGCATTTCCACAGTTATACCTTCATTAAGTTTCTTTCCATAACCCCTTGGGTATAGTCATTCCTTTCTTCAGCTCTTTTAATTGCTTTAAGAACTCTCTAAAGGGCTCGTTTTGTGGACATGAATTCTTTAGCCTATTTATATCATGGAAAATTTTTCTTTCTCCATTGACTATAATAGACATTTTGACTGGGTATAGTAATCTGAGTTGGCATCTGTGGTCATTTAGAACTGGGAATACTTTGGTCCAGGCTCTCTAGCCTTCATCATTTACACTGAAAAAGTCAGCTGTAATTCTGATGGGTTTTCCTTTATATGTGACTTGCTGTTTCTCTTTTGCAGCTTTCAGAATTGTCTCTTTGTTTTGTACTGGTAGTGTTTTTACTATGATGTGCCGTGGATAATTTTTTTCTGATCCTGTCTGTTTGGTGTTCTATATGCTTCTTGTATTTGTATTGGCATGACTTTCTTTAATTTGGGGAAATTTTCTTCCCTGATTCTGCTAAAGATCTGGTCCATGCCATTATCTTGGGATTCTTCTCCTTCCTGTATGCCTATGTTTTGTAAGTTTGTCTTTTTATGGTGTCACACAATTCCTGCATATTCCATTTTGTGATTTCTTAAATTTTTCATAATCTTCCGTCCACTTTATCTTCCAATATTGAGAATCTGTTTTCCATTTCATTCATCCTAGTGCTGAGGCTTTCTCCTATTGTTTCTAATTGGCTTATGGAGTGTTTCACTTCCTTCTTCATTTCAGCCTGAGTATTCCTCAATATTTCTAGCTCTTTTCTAAATCTATTTAGAAGTTTATCCCTATCTTCTTTCAGTTCTTTGATTTCTTTGGTTGTGTGTTGTTTAAATTCACTGAATTCTTTTATCATGTTTATAATTGTTCTTTTGAATTCCACGTCCTGTGATATCTCTAGGGGGTTCTCATTGTACTCCTCTACAAGACTATTGGTACTTGGTGGGGATATATTATTTGGGTTTTTAATGTTATTATTTTTTTCTCTGTGACTTTAACATGTGGATTTCTTTTGTAGTTTCTGATTCTTGCGTGAAACTCAAGCCTTCCTTTATTGAGTTTAGGTCTGCTTCTGTTTATAAACTTTATGTGCCTTTGTGGTTTACTTGTTGGGCATGAAAAACTGGTTGGTCTAGGCTTCAAGTTCTCTCTCTTGTTTTATTTTGGAGGGTCCAGGTGGCTTTGGTCCTGCTGCTCAGGAGTTCCCATAGAGGCCCAAGTTGGATGAGGATCAGATGCTCTCAGGCTTTCTCTTAAGGTCTAGATCTTTGTACTCAGCAGGCACAGTACAATTTGGGAGGATTGCTAGGTAGAGGTAGGATTCAGGACTCTCAGGCAGTCAAGGAAGGAGGCTGGTCTCAGGAATCCAGGTTGAGGGTGGGACAGCCAGGGATGAAGGCTGGTCTCAGATATGAAAAGGCAAGGTGCAGGAGGGAACAGGCTTTGAGGGCTCCAGGGGACTACCCTGAGGAATTGGATTGGTCTGGGCACAAAGGATCAGGAAGCAGTTGGGAGTCTGGGCCAAGAGGGTAGTCCAGAGGTCTGGGGTGCCAAGAGAAGAAATGGGCCAGTGCCCATGCTAGGAGGAGAGATGTGGTGGGGGAGCTGGGAGGGTGAATGAAGTTGTCAAACTTCTTATTTTCCAATAACCACTTATTTTATTTAACAGTAGTTTTACATCTTGGTACCCGCCAGGAAAAGACAAAATAGTTCCCACTGTGAGAGGTGAGCAATTTATTCTACACACACTGTGCTCGTGAAACAGCATCAGTGTTCTGTATAAACAATGGATGTGGTTCATAGCCCTCTGCAAAGAATCAAGACTCCAGCATCTCCAGGATGCTGAAGAGGGACAGGTTATACCAGTGTTGAAAGAATTCCCAGACTCCCAGGAAACTCATGGTAATAGGTAAATTCACAATAGGCTTGATTAAATTTACTGAGTGTCTAAAATTGACTTCCTGTCTACTGATGTTATAACAAGTCTTATAGAAGTCTGCCTTTCAATTTGTTCATACGTGTTCACTTTCCCTCAATGAGTAAGAATTATGGCAATAATAAAACTTTAGATTTACTCTCTGCAGCTGCCATATTGACGTGTATAGTATTTACCATTCTTCATTCTCACACACCTCTAAAGAAAGTCTTCACCTTGTCTTCATTTCCATATTTCCTTTTCCCATATTGACTAAGTGGAGGAGCCCCATGTTGAATCCAGGCAGTCTGACTCCAGAACCTTTCCTGTTAACTCTGATTTCACGTAATCATCCAGCTCAGCAACTGAAAAAATATTAATCATCCTCCAAAGTGATGGCACTGCTCTGTTCATCACCATCTAAGTAACCATATCATATTCTCTAAGAGCTTCTCTGAGCTTTATAAAATGTCTCATTCTTGCTCCAGGCATAAACACTGAGGGGGGTTGGTTAAGAAAGAAAAGAGCCTTCTCTCCACTGAAGAGCTAATTAATTTACAATTAGCAAAGGCAGAAAGGTCCCTTTCTGAAACTCATGCTTGGGGCCCTACACTGAAACGTTAGTCACTGGATTCTGTCTCTTTCAGAGAGGAAGATGAATTATCACTAGATTGAGCAACTTTCTAGCATCAAATTCTTCTCTCCATGGCTAAACAGAGATGTTCTCTGATGGAATTTCAGCATGAAGCCTCTGGTAGGTTTATGAAAAAGAATTAAACATAACTGCAAAGAGAATATTAAAAGAACAGCACAACAGTTGTTATCCACCACACAGATTCAACTCCCATGTACATTATCCCTAGATATTAGTATATCTAACATACTAATATTTACCATATGTGAATACATCTCTTTACCTATCATGACTTTATGATCCTTCATTCCTAAATAATATTGTAGGCGCATAAGAAGATGAATAATCCCTTAGCTGGATGTGTGATGGTGCACATCTTTAATCTCAACATTCAGGAGGCTGAGGCAGGAATATATCAAGCTCAAAGCCAGTCTAGACTACACAGGAAGACTCAAAAAATAAAGACATTACCTCATATAATCACATATCATTAACATATCATAAGAAAACTAATATTTTCCTAATGTCATATAATAGTTCAAATTCTCATTTACCCATTTTTTTCATGGCTGTTTTTTCTTTCAGTACTAAGAATCTAACTGTTGTTAGATTGGTAATGCCTCTACCACTGAGCTGCAACCCCAGCAACATAGGGAGAGTGTGTGAAAAAAGGATGCACTGGGGCTGGAGATAGGGTTCAGTGGCAGAGCACTAGCCCAGCCTGCACATAGGCCTGGCTTCAGTCCATGACACTGAAACACAAGAACATCAATCAAATTAAAACATTCCTGGCCGAGATCTCAGCAGACTGCCAGAGAGTGCTGTTCCAGCCTCCCTCTGGCATAGGGCCTGAGAACTCAGGTGACTGCCTGAGAGCCACTGGATCCTGACTCCATGTAGTAGTGAGCTTCTTCTAATCACACCTTACCCAAGCCCCTAACTGGGATTACACGAGGCCCCTCCCAAGGCCCCTGGGCAGACCTCTGCCCTTTGGTAGGATAAGGCTGAGATCTCAGTAGACCACCAGACGGTGCCTGTTCTGGACTTCCTCTGGCATATGAGCTGAGAACTCAGCAGACTGCCTGAGAGTCCCAAAATTGGATCCCCTTAGGGAACTTCCTAAATTTTGCTCTGAGTTCCCACTAGTAGGGGTCCGAACCTTAGAAGGAAGCTTCAGTGTACTTGACTGGAACCTGACTTGGGCTTCTGTGGGAGCTCCTGAGTAGCTGCTCTGAAGCCATCAGTTCCCTCCAAAATAAAACCTGAGAAACCTGAAACCTGGACCAACCAGCTTTAGATAACCAATAAGAAAAGAACCAAGGCACACCAATAATACAAACAGAAGCAAACCTCAACTTAATTTTCATATCAGAATCACAAACAACAAAAGAAATTCACAAGCCAAAATCACAACAAAAGAATAACAAAACGGAAAGCCAAGACACAATGTCCCCACCAAACTCCACCGAGAACCCCCTAGAGATAACCCAAGACAGAATTTAAAAGAGCAATCATAAACATGATTAAGGAATTCAATGGATTTAAAGAACACATGAACAAACAAATCAAAGAACTGAAAGAAGATAGGGATAAACTTCTGAATGAATTCACAAAAGAGACAGAAACACTCAAGAAAACTCAGGCAGACACGAAGAAGGAAGTGCAAAACTCAATAAGCTGACTCGAAACAACAGGGGAAAGTCTCACCTCTAGAATGAATGAAATGGAAAACAGAATATCAACACTGGAGGATAAAGTTGAACAATTGGACCACTCAAGCAAAGAGTATGAAAAAAAATTTAAAACACAGGAATTGAATATGCAAGAGATGTGGGACACCATGAAAAGACCAAATCTATGGATCATAGGAATAGAGGAAGGAGAAGAATTTCAGGTTAACAGTACTGACCAGATCTTAAACAGGATTGTAGAAGAGAATTTCCCCAAATTAAGGAAAGACATCCTCATACAAATACAAGGATCACCAAATACACAGGATCAGAAAAAAACTCCCCACAGCATATCACGGTAAAAACACTAAATTTACAGAACAAAGAGAATACTGAAAGCAGTAAAGGAAAAACAATAAGACATATATAAAGAAAAGCCCATCAGAATTACAGCTGACTTATCAATGCAAACTATGAAAGCCAGAAGAGCCTGGACCAAGGTATTTCCAGTTCTAAATGACAGTAGATGCCAGCCCAGAATATTCTACCCAACAAAAATGTCTATTACATCTGAGGGGGAAAGAAAAATCTTCCAAGACACGAATAATCTGAAAGAACAAATGTCCACGAAACCAGCCCTTTAAACAATACTTGAAGCAATAAAAAGAATGGAGAAAGTAACAACTACACCCCAGGGGAAATGAAAGAAAATAAAGGTATAATTGAGGAAACACAAAATTAGACAGAGAACATAAACAGCAATCAAAACAATGGCAACCAATAAATGTATTTCAATAATAACTTTAAATATCAATGGACTGAACTCCTCAGTCAAAAGACACAGGCTAAGTGAATGGATTAAGAAACAAAATCCATCTCTTTGCTGTCTGCAAGGAACCCATCTTGCCTTCAAGGACAGGCACTACCTTAAGGTGAAAGGATGGAAAAGAACAATCCAAGCAAATGGCACTAAGAAACAATTACAATCCTGAACCAAACTCTGGTGCATCCAAATTCATAAAAACAACACTACAGGACTTTAAGACACAGATTAACCCCAACTCAGTAATAGTAGGGGATTTCAATACCCCATTGTCTCCATTAGAAATGTCAACTGGACAAAGAATAAACAGAGTCATGTCTGAATTAAATGATACCAAACATCAAATGGACCTAATAGACATCTTTTGAATATTCCACCTGAGCACCAAAAAATATACTTTCTACTCAGCACCTCATGGAACTTTTTCAAAACTTGACCATATACTGGGACACAAAACAAACCTCATCAAATACCAAAATATTGAAATAATTCCATACATTCTATCAGACCACAATGCGATAAAGCTCAAAATCAACACTGGAATAAGCCCTAGTCACTACACAAACTCATGGCGATTAAACAATATACTCCTAAACCATGAGTGGGTCAAAGGAATTCATGGAATTCAATGCAAAGTACAATACAACACAGCAAAACCTCTGGGACACTTTAAAAGCAGTCCTGATGGGGAAGTTCTAGCTCCAAGTGCCTACATTAAAAAATTAGAAAGAGTCCAAATAAATGACCTAATACTGCAACTCAAGACGCTGGATAGGCAAGAACAAATAAAACACAAACCCAGCAGAAGAGAAGAAATAACAAAAATCAGAGCAGAAATTAATGAAATAGAAACAAAGAAAAAAGTACAAAGAATCAATGAATCTAAGAGCTGGTTCTTTGAAAAGCTAAACAAGATAGACAGACCCTTAGCCGAGTTAATCAAAAGAAAGAGCAAATCCAAATCAACAAAATCAGAGATGAAAGGGGAAACATCAAAACAAACACCAAAAAGATCCAGAGCATTATAAGGGAATTTTAAAAACCTATACTCTACTAAATTTGAAAATCTAAAATAAATGGATGTATAACTAAAATCATGGGAACTACCAAAGTTAAACAAAAAAAAGATCAACAGTTTAAACAGACCCATAACATATAAGGAAATCAAAACTGTAATACAAATCTCCTGACTGAAAAAAGCCCAGGCTCGGATGGATTTACAGCAGAATTCTACCAAACATTTAAAGAAGAACTCCAATGAATACTGTTTAAATTATTCAAAATGATAGAAACAGAGGGAGAACTCCCAAATTCCTTCTATGAAACCACATCACTCTAATACCCAAACCAGGTAAAGACACAACCAAAACAGAAAACCATAGATCCATATCCTTAATGAACATGGATGCAAACATTTTCAACAAAATACTTGCAAACCACATACAGATGTACATTCACCATGATCAAGCAGGCTTTATTCCAGAGATGCAGGGATGGTTCAATATATGCAAATCAATAAACGCCATTAATCATGTAAATGGACTCAAAGACAAAACCCATATTGTCATCTCAATAGATCAGAAAAGGCTTTTAACAAAATTCAGCATGCATTCATGATAAAAGTTCTAAAGGGAATTGGACTCAAGGGAACATATCTCAACATAATTAAAGCTGTATACAACAAGCCCACAGCCAGCATCATTCTAAATGGAGGAAAACTGGAACCATTCCCATTAAAATCAGGAACCAGACAAGGATGTCCACTATCTCCACTCCTTTTTAACATAGTCCTTGAAAATCTTGCAAGAGCAATAAAAAAAGAGAAGGAAATTAAAGGAGTACTTATTGGAAAATAAGAGGTCAAACTATCACTTTTTGCAGAGGATATGATACTATACCTAAGAGCTCTCAAAAGTTCCACCAGAACATTCCTAGAACAGATCAACACTTTCAGTATAGTGGCAGGTTATAAAATCAACCTATAAAAATCAGTAGCCTTTCTATATACCAATAACAAGCAATTGGAGAAAGAGTATAGGGAAATGCTCCCATTCATAATAGCTGAAAAAAAAGATATCTTGGAATAAACTTGACCAAAGACACCAAAAATCTCTACAATGAAATTTTTTCAAATTTTGTTTATTTTTATTTTATGTGTATGAGTGTTATGACTGCATGTAGGTAAGTGTGCCCATGTTGTGCAATGTCTGTGAAGGACAGAAGAGGCTGTCAGATCCCCTGGAACTGGAGTTACAGACAGTTGTTAGCTGCCATGTGGGTGCCGGGATTCAAACCTGGGTCTTCTGCAAGAACAGCCAGTGTTCTTAACTGCTAAGCCATCTCTCCAGCTCCTACAATGAAAATTTTAAATCTTTAAAAAGAAAGAGTTTGAGGAAGACACCAGGAGATGGAAGGGCCTCCCATGCTCATAGATTAGAAGAATTAATATTGTGATAATGACCATCCTTCCAAAAGCAATGTAGAGATTCAATGAAATCCCAATCAAAATCCCCGTGACATACTTCACAGAATTAGAAAAAAAAAATCCTTAAGTTCGTATGGAAGCACAAAAGACCCCAGAGAGCCAAAGCAGCCCTGAGCACAAACAGCACAAATCAGAGATTGCTATATCAGATTTCAAAGTATACTACAGAGCTGTAGTCATAAAAACAGTGTGATACTGGCACAAAAATAGACACGTAGATCAATGGAACATCATTGAAGACCCAAACTTGAGTACACTCAATTTCAGCTACCTGATATTTGACAAAGTTGTCAAGAACATACAATGGAGGAAAGACAGCATCTTTAACAAATGTTGCTGGCAAAACTGGATCTCCACCTGTAGAAGAATGAAACTAGATCCTTATCTTTCACCTTGCACAGAAGTCAACTCCAAATGGATCAAAGAACTCAATGAAACATTCAGAAAAGTGAAGAGAAAAACCAAGAGTGGGAAAAAAATCTTCACCAGTGACACATTTGACAGAGGTTTAACATCTATAATATATAAAGAACTTAAAAACAAAGAAGCAAGAAACCAAATGACCCAATTAAAAGATGGGCTAAAGATCTAAACAGACAGTTCTCAAAGGAAGAAATAAAGATAGCTAAGAAATATCTTAAAATGTGTTCAACATCATCACTAATTAGGTAAATGCAAATTAAAACCACCCTAAGGTATTACCTTACCCTAATCAGACTGGGTAGGATCAAGAGAACAAATGGTACCAAATGCTGGCAAGGATGTGGAGAAAGGGGAAAGCTCATTACTGTTGGTGGGATTGCAAACTCATTCAACCCCTATGTAAAACAGTGTGGAGAATTCTTAAAACCTAAAAATGAATCTACCATTTGTCCTGGCTATATCACTCCTTGACATACACTCAAAGGACTCACCATATTGTAGAGACACTTGTGCAATCATGTTTGTTGCTGCTCTTTTCACAATAGCTAAGAGACGGAAGCAATGTAAGTGTTCCTCAACTGACGAGTGATTAACAAAAATGTGGTATATTTATACAACGGAGTTCTATTCAGCAGTAAAGAAAGACGAAATAACGAAATTTGCAGGTAAATGGATGGATCTAGAAACTGTTTCACTCTAGAACCTTAAAAGGGGATAAGCATTGCTTAGTATCCCCAGGGAAAGAATTCTCACAACAGATAGAAAATTTGTTAGTATTACTATGTCTCATAATTATTAAAAAAGAAAATGAGAAGGTAAAAGATGTTAAAAAGATACGGGAATAGAGATATTTTCCAAAATAGAAAAAATGAGAAAGCCTAAGCAAGTGATGAAGGTCTGTGTACATTTGTTATGATATGTAAAGGATGACACAAAAAAAGTTCATAGTTTAGACAGCTACTTTAAGGAACAAAATATGTGTCTAGTCAAGGTGTATCTGAGAATGTTTGGTTTTTGCCCAAGCTTTAGCTACATAGCACATGGTAATTAAAAGTACCAGGCTAGTGGAACTAATCTTCTTGGATGTTTAACAGCCATATTTTGAGGTCTATACTAATCTGGTCAGAGGGGCTTAAAGAACAGTTTTTTGCTCCTTACCCTCCAAGGTCAACTAATTCCAGGGGACTATGAGCATCTCTCAAAATGTCCTGTGGTGAGTCACCTGTCCTCTTGTTCAGGGAGGCCGTGGAGACCCCACCAAATGGACATGAACCAGTGTCCAGTCTACAATGAGGAAGGTCAACACAGAGGAAACATTTTCTCCATGCTTCCAAGCGAAGCCAGCCACGGTCAAGCAGGATCTTTGACTTATCTTCACATAGATGGAACTTGCAAAGTAAAGGAGCCAGGGGTTCCTCCCAAGCCCATGTGAGCCCTGAGGAACAGATCCTCAAACAACCTTAATAGTAAAATAAATTGGTTTATTTGGGCCAACTGCATCTTAGGGTGTCTTAAACACCCAAAAGGAAAGTATAACCAAAAACTAAAGTGATCAGTATATTCCTTTAAGAGTTCAAGGGATTACACTTCCCAAACATTAGGCTTACATCCATATAAAATTTTATTAAGACAATTATTTCTCATTGATGATTTTGTTTCTAAGCAGAAAGTTCTGCTCAAATGTAAGACTTCAAATCTTGGTCTGCAATACTGTAGTGCCCACCTGTAGGTAAGGGAGACAACCCACTATTCTAAAATGATGGCTAAATTTGTTTTCTCCCCCTATTTAAAAGCCTTTGAGAGGGAACTGACACTGATTCTAACCACTCCAACAGCTATCAAAATGCCTGAAAGAAAATCCTGAATCCATCAGTCTAAAGTCCAGCCTTGGCAGACAAAAGAAAAATGAGGAGGAACCCAACAGTGGGATGTTTTTTGGAATCTCTCGTCAAAAGATTCCAATGGACTCTCATATGAACATTTGAAAATTGCTGTTCTGCCTTTCTTCTGGTTCCCTGTCCAGAACTTGTAATGCTAACCACTTTTGCCTTTACATCTCCTTTACATCCCCTATTCACCAGTCAAGGACTTTCTTTTCACCTTACAGATAAGAGTTATGCAATTTGGGAGTCTTTTAGATAGATTCACTGACTGGGTGCTCCAATTGCCTCACCCTGTGTCCCTTTCAGCATGGAAGATGCCAGAGTGATCTGCATCCCAATTCCCTATTGGCAATTTGGGTAAACTCTTCAGAGGCTGGTTCGATAAGAATAGGAGGTAGGAATTGGCTAGGCAGTTAGGGCAAAAAGACCCCAAAGAAAATTAGCCAGTTCCTTGCCTAAAACTCACACTGTCCTTGGGCCTCTTAGCACACACAATGTTCCAAAGGCCAAAAATGACAAAAGTATCTGGGAGCTCTTATCTAATCCCTAAAAGATTTTAGTGTTACCTCTTCAGAGGGGGGGAATGTTAGAGTAGCAAAAAGCCCCATAAGAATTTTTTTTTAAAAAAAAGAAAGAATACTTGAAGTTGTCACAAAAAAAGTGATGGGGAGATTTGGGAGGAGTTGGAGGGGAGGGAGTGGGCGTGGATTTGATCAAAACACCTTATATGCGTGTATGAAATTCTCGATAAATTGTTTTAAAGTTTTAAAAAAACATGGCCTGCTTTTGCTTGTACTGTCACTTCCGTCTCTTTGTTCTCCCTCAGCCCACCCCCATCTTCCATCTCTCTTTTTAAAATGTGACAATTACATTTGGAAGAGAGCAAGAAGTTCTTCTGTAATGTTTCACGTTCCATAAATATTTAGTTGTTTACTCTTGAAGTCATTTAACTTGTCTTGCTTCCTGTTCACTGGGTCTTTAAGGGTTCAGATAAACATTTTTGGCAAGAATACTTCACAGGTAATGTTCCTTGGGAACACAACAGGTGTTTTCCAATCTAAGTGACATCATTGGTTGTGGTGGCAACAATGAACTCTGTTCTTCCTAAAGATGTTTCTTATTTTTGAAGTTATTAATAGATTTGTGTGGCTATAGTCAGATGCCATTGATGTATACAGAAATACAGCATCCCTTCCTTAATGGCTTCATAATCTACTGGTGACTCACTCTTCCATCTTGAAGTTGATTACCCTTTGCTATCCTGCAAAGAGTTTGAAATAATTACTTTTTCTTCCGTGTAGTTATAATACCACTTTCTTCTGTGTTTTCAATTTAGGGCCTTGGACATGAAACTTAATGGCATTATGTTAAGAAAAGTAATCCAGTCAAGAAAAGGAAAAATACTGCATCATTCCATTAACATGGGGTGCATAGAATAGTTAAACACAGAAAGGAGAATGATGGTTGCCAGTAGCCGGCAGAAAGGGGGTGCATTTTGAAAGATGAAAAGAGTTTGGGAGATTGAATATACAGCAATGTGAATGTTCTCACCATATTGAACTGTATACCGAAAACTAAAATGGTAAACTTGCTATGTGTACTTTACTACAACTCATTATTTTGTTTTAAATAAGGTCTTAACTGTATAGCCTAGGCTGGCTTCCAACTGATGATTCTCCTGTCTCAGCCTCCCATGTGCTGGAATTACAGACCTGTGCCACCACAGTTGGCTTACAATTAAAATATTTAAGTAAGGGGCTGGAGAGGTGGCTTCTCTTGAAGAAAACCTGGATTTGGTTCCCAGCACCCACATGACAGCTAATAATCATCTGTAACTCCAGTTCTGGGTGCTCCAGCACCCTTTTCTGGCCTCTGTAGGCCTTGTTCATGCGGGTGCAATGTAAAAAAAAAAAACACTTTTACACATAAAAATAAACATATGAATGAGTAATTTAAATTTTTTTAAAAAATATTTTATTATTTTCATTTTATGTGTATGCATGTATTGCCTGCATGTTGGTAAGTGCACCTGTGTCGTGCAATGCCTGTGGAGGACAGAAGAGGCTGTCAGATCCCCTGGGACTGGAGTTACGGACAGTTGTTAGCTGCTAGGATTCAAACCTGGGTCTTCTGCAAGAACAGCTAGTGTTCTTAAAAGCAGTGAAAAGATATTCAGGAAAACTCCCTTTTATCCCCTTCTTTCTGTCCCCATTAGTAGCTATCTTTCACTCATTTCTGGTTTTTCTTGCTAAGGTTTCACATTGTGATGTTAACGAGTCTTCTTATTTCTTCTTTCTTACTTGTAAAGATAATGCACAGTGTGGGGTATACATTCATATTTACATCTTTCCTAAACATTATGGAAGAGCAAATGGATTTATAGCTTCATGTCTAGATCTTGTATAAAAGTCTGCCCTCTTATTGATGGAAATGCTGGAAGGTCACAAATACTGTTTCATGACTAATTATTTAAATGGAGAAATTGTTGCTTGTGGATACACACACATATGCAAATTCACACACCAGTTTTCAGCATGATGATGTGACTTGGCTTTAGGGAGCGTTTCATTTCTTTTGTTTGTTAGTTAGTTTGTTTATTTGTTTGTTTGTTTGTTTGTTTTGAAACAGGATCTCATTATGTAGCCCTGGCTGGCCTGGAACTTGCAGAGATCACCTGCCTCTGCCTCTCAAGTGCTGGAATTAAAGGCACTTGGCTTGGTTTTAGGTTTTGATAACAAATGTCATGAGTTTCTAATTGACATCATGGTCTTCACACTTGTGTCTGCTTTTCATACCTCCTAAGACCACCCATATATAACCTCAAGAAAACATTTTCTCATTTAAAACTAATATGGAAAACTCTAAAACACATGGAGCAGAAGCCGACGGAGCTGGAAGAAGAAATGGATAAATTCACAATTGTGGATGGAAATTCTTTTGTAAATTTTTCATTGAATTTTTGTCTATTTCATATAGAACATCTTAATCATCTTTATACCTCCTTCTCCACTGGCACCCTCCCAAAGACACCCCCCACACTGAATTTCATGCATTCTGTCATTTGTGTTAAGACCTGTTGAGTCAAGTTAGTGTCCCCAGATATCCCTTAATGCAAGTTCATCCACTGAGGTCTAGTCAGCCTATCTAGAGTCTCTCCCTTTAAGAAGATCAGCTCTTCCTCACCCAGCAGTAATCAGTTGCCAATAATTCTTTGGCTGAGATTGGGGCCTGCAGCCCATTTCCACAGTTCTGTGCTGGGCTTTTTTCTGATTGAGTTTGCATGGGTCTCGTGCATGCTGACACCGTTGCTGTAGGTTCATAGGAGCAAGGTCCCAGGAGCCTGTAAGATGCAGTTTCCTCATGGTCATACACCTTCTCCCCTGGCTGTTAAAATCTTTCCACCCCCTCTTCCACAATTGTCCCTGAGTTCTGGGTGGGTAGAGTTTAATACAGGAGTTCTATCCAAGGACCCACACTCTGCAGACTCTTATCCTCCATGCTTTGGCCATTTGTGTTCATGGTCTTCTGTTGCATGAGGGAGCTTCTTTGATAAGAATTGAGATCTGCATTAGTGTTTTCTTTCCCTCTTGTTCTTCTTTTGTTTCATGAGCCAAATGACTATGAACTGAAACCTTGAAACTAAGAGTCAAAAATAAACCTTCCTCCTTCTAAGTTGATTATTCCAAGCATTTTTGTCACAGTGTTACAGTAGCAAGAAAGTAAACTGACTCCTAATGACTTACTGTTATACCCATAGGTTAATGTATCTCTCTACTCTCACCAGAGAAGTTTCCTTATGCAGCAGACAGTGATTCACACAGAAACCCACAGCTGGCCAGTGTGCAGAGAACAAGAGGCTGCAGAGTGCTTACCCCTGATTAGGGCACCTGTGGTGGTTTGAATGACAGTGTCCCCCATTGGCTCCAAGTATTTGGACATTTTGTCCCCAGTTGGTGGCACTGTTTTGGGAGGTCTTAGAAGGTGTGGCTATCCTGGATGAAACATGTCACTGGGGGCTTAGAGAGTTCTTAAGCCTTGCCATATCTCAAGTTGCTCTCTTGCTTCCTGTCCCTGCTTGAAGATGTAGAGCCTAGCTTCCCCTACTTTTCCAGCCACCCCTGCCACCATGCCTCCCCACCATGTGGACTCTTGCCCCTTTGGACCCATAAGCTCAAATAAACTCTTCCTTCTATAAATTGCTTTGGTCAGTGTTTCTATCACAGCAACAGAAAAGTGACTAATACAGCACCTATCAAACTTCTGCTTCCCAAGGCTCAAGGATCATTGAGGAAGAGGGAACAAGATTGTAAGAGCCAGAGATGTGGATGACCGGAAGGAAACAGAGTTTTCCTAGACAGCTGGTCAGTTACACATATGAACTCGCAGCAGTGGTGACAGCATGCACAAGTTCCATGCACATTCAAACCAGGCAAAATCCCAGCATAGAGATGAAAAAGGAGCAAAGAAACCCCAACCCCATCTAAAGAAATGGCAGGACCTGATGGCTGCTCGGAGGGGCAGAGACAGTATCTTTCAAGTATGGAACTCTTGGTAGGTTAACCAGGCTCCAGTGGATAGACCCATACTGAAGGACATTTGGGGACACAAATTAGACTCTCTGTCTCTCTGTCTCTCTCTGTCTCTGTCTCTCTCTCTCTCTCTCTCTCCATATATATATATAATTGGGTGGGGGTATATCTAATAGAGCACATTAAATTGGGGGGGCAATAAGGGAGGTGTGGGCAAAGGAGGAGATCTAAATACCATCAAATTATATTGTATAAAAATAGCAAAACTTCAATAAAAAATAAAGATTATTAAAGAGAGAGAGAGAGAGAGAAAGGAAAAAAGATCCCTTGGTAGAAATCTAGTCAGGAGAGTGGGGAAGACCAGAACTTCCCAGTTTTGCCAGCTCAATCACCTGATCATGGAACCCCCAGAAGGTGGGTTTACCTTAAGTTATGCTAAAGAGATAGGTGGCATACCTAGTGCACTCATCAGATGGTGAATTTTCTTGCCCAGAATCCTCGCCTTCTAGTGCAGTGCTTATGGACTGGGCCATAGACAGGTAGCTTTCCAAAGGTCTGCCCACATTTCTGAATTATTCATAAAAACATAACTTTTCTTCTTTATATCTCTTTCCTAAGCATGCTTTCTTTAATGCTCTGGGATGCCCCAATATTTGGGGTGTCTTTCCTTTTTCTCTAAGCTCCATTCCCCAGCCCGCCATGCAGTTTCTAGTTGCTCTGCCATATGTCTGACCTCCATGCTGGCTCTAAACTGGCTTGACTTTATGATTTTTTTCATTTTGTCCTCCATTCTCTTCCTCAGGGCAACTGCTAAGATTTGCAGCATGCCTACCCTGAGGGCTTTTCTTTTAAACTCTAGTAAAATTGTGCTAAACTTCTGATTGCGTTCATCCTTAAATTCTTTTATGAATGTGACCAAGAAACCTAAAAGGAGGCCCCATTTCCCCGTCAACAGCAATAGAAACAACACAATCTCATTGAGATTTGTAGAATTTTTAAGAATTTCACTGACTGAGACCACTTCAAGTGACTTCTCCGTACCATCTTCAGCCTAGAAGAGTCAGGAGGGCCACCCAGAGCTACTATACTATAATGACTTTCCAGGGCCTCTAAGGAATTACAGGTGCTCTCTCCTGGCATGTTTTAGAAATCACCCACCAAGGCCTCCAGAAATGAACACCATCAAGAAACAAAAACTTTAACCTTTAATCTTATATGAATTGTAGCAACAGCAACAGTGCCCTGGCCAGGAAGAATGTGTCCCGATAGAGCCTCTAACTCTGGTGACTGCAAAGTCTATAGCTCCCTTCTAAATCATTCTAGAGCGAGTTCTTACAGCTCAGAGCCAGTCCACTAATTTAGACAACAGAAAGGATTCATGATGCATCTTTCTCCTGTTGTTCCCACTGATTAGCAAAGATCAAATGCCAGGCCTGGAAGCAACATTGCAGAGCGTGTGCACTAGGTTCCCAACAAGACTGTTGACGAACACCCATCATTTACTTGAGGCCATCAGATGGTTAACAATCCAGGCAGAGTGAGTCCAAAACTATGCTTGCCAAGAGGAGGTGGAGGTGATAAAAAGGGGTAGAAATTGTATGTCTGGTTGCATTGACAGATCAGTCCAAAACAGAGAACACTCTGGAGATGTAAAAAATTAGCTGAGCGTGGTGGTGCAAGCCTTTAATCCCAGCACTCGGGAGGCAGAGGCAGGTGGATCTCTGTGAGTTCAAGGCCAGCCTGGTCTACATAGTAAGTTCCAGGACAGCTGGGGCTACAGGGAGACCCTGTCTCAAAAGAAGACCAAAAAAAAAAAAATTGAAATCTATGAAGTGACAAGAAGCATCAAAAGAGCATGAATTCTGGATGAGTATTTCATAGAGACAAGACTGTTTGAAGTTTCTAATATATGGCATACAGTCTGGAAAACAAACTGCTGACAGCTTTTGTAACTTGTTTGCATGAGTTTTCTAACCCTGTATGGGCTTTCTTTCTTAAATGTCTTTAAAGTAGAATTAAGGACACATTTTATTCAATAAATAATATCACATATAATGAAATAAGGTAAGTATGTGAACAGAAGATTGAGGGATTGTGTTGAGAGGCTGTAGTCATTCAGGGCTGCTTAGATTGCAAAACCAATGCTTCTTGGGCCTTTCTCTTAGAATATAACTTTTTTTTATTTTTATTTTTTTAGGAAAAGGTGAGATACAAACCAACTTCGACGAAAAGAAGACTCATCCTTTGGTGAAGAAGGTTTACTTTTTCTTAAAGTTGAATAAACACAAGGAGGTTAGGCTCAGAATGGAACATACTGCCCAAAGAGATGGGTTGCTGTAGGCTGCCTGTCTTCTACCTTTAAATGAACACCAATGACATTGATGAGCAGTAACAAAGACACCACAAGACATCAACCAAAAAGCCTGAGAACACAGCAAAGAACTAAGAGCTTTTCACGATTAAGGAACCTGAGCAACTAACTTTATTAGACAGAATTTTAGCACCAGCTGTCACCACCACACCATAAAACATTTTATTTTGTTTTGATTTTCAGCTTGAATCTACCAAGTATGAGGAAAGGGAAACTTAAGGGAGTGTTTGCCCAAAACACTGCTTGCGCACCTTGCTTACTAGGTTTGATGCTACTGGAATTTTCTACAGTTGAATTGTTATAATCTAGGCCCCAGCACTTCATTTTGGCCCTTGGGAGATAAACCAGCCTCTTGAATGCTGATTTAGTGCTTAAAAGACTAAAGACTTTAAAAGTCATGGGCTTGTAGCTTGCAGAGTTTTAAAAATAAACCTTCCTTGCTGTAATGCCAGGCAGTGCAGCTGCATATATTTATGAAAGGGCTGAGGTTTGTGGTCACCCCAAACAACTTCTATAAATCCCAAAGTAAGACCATGCCTTCAAATTATTTTATAATTTCCATCTACAAACTTCTAGCCCATCCACAAAAATATTATCAGATATTCTTATTATTTTATTGTGAATCCATATGGTTTGTGTCCCACTGAAGCAGAATGGACACAAGTGCTGTAGTTTGCTACTAGGCAGGAAATTTGATTGACAACATAAAAGGAAATATTTGTTAGTGGTGTTGAAGTTAGAGATCACTGTCATATAACAAGAGCAAAAATTTGCTGTAGCCTTTGTTGATATTACAGGAAACCTACTTAAAACATCATTAAAGAACCATCCCAACATCACAGGGCCTGAAAAGACTTAACATTTTAATTTGCAGAGCAAATCCAGCTCAAGCCTACAAACAATCTATTAGCACATTCAGCAAAGGCAGCCCCCCCCCCAACTTTACTCCTACAGCCTCAGGAAGCCAAGGCCTTCTTGCAGCCTTCTGTCATCAGCCCGCCCCCAGCTCCTTTGCACCTGGACCCTGGTTTTGTGTGTGTTATGAAGAGGGTTATTTTGTCACGGAGAGACGAGGACTTTCATGACTTCAAACATGGACATTAGATCAAGTTTTTATCTTCCCTCATAATCCGGTCTTTGATGTCACCAGACTGAAACCTCTCAGAATAGAAAGGGGAGCTGTGAAAAGAGGCCTGGTTAATTTATATGTTTAAGTGCTGCTGCCCTAATTCGCCTGGGTGGCGTTTTCATTGTCTTCTGCTTTGCATCCTAAAGGCAGGCTTACACCAGGCAATTATGAATGGCCCCTCTGAACAAATCATTGAAATTCACAAGTTGTGGAGTATGGTTAGACAATGTCTGGGTTGGAGGTGTGAGGTCAGACATATTCCCTTGGGCATTATTAAAGTTGCAGGCTCTTCTCACAGGATGAGTATTTGTCTTACATTAGCTTTAATGGCAACTAATCAGGTAAGCTGCATGTGCTAAGACTGAGTAATCTCAGGGAGCTGATCTTCACAAAGCAAGGAGGGATGCAGACCTCATTTGCTACCCAGAAATAGCAAATTCTCCATGAAACATGGAGTCCCAACATGGCTAGCCAATTTCAGAAATAAAAAGGAATAGGAAATTGATTTAATTTCTGGAGGGAAAAGCATCCATTGAGCTTTTAAAAAATGGTGACATGGAAATTGTAAGGGTTTCCCCGTTCTCAGTGTCCCTTTCTTCTCTTCCACACAGAGGGCACTGCCATCTACGCAGGAGACTCCAGTGAATGCTTAAAAGCAAGTATATTTGCACATGTGCATTCATACACACACACACCCTTAGCTGACTAATTGCAAACTAATTACGCCAAGCCAAATTCTGCCCTGTGCTGTGTATGTACAGATTGGTTAATGTGTGGTATGTTCTCCAAGGAAAAGATGTATGCTGCCTTATAGCAGAACATAGCAGGATCTGCATTAACAGAATTCAGTACAAGGCAGCACACAGAGCCTGGTAGTTGATCCCCGTTCAGAAATGTTTTAAATTTTTTTTCCGAATAAGGTGAGGGGTGCTCATCTCTGAGGCTGTGCTGTCACTAAGAGCTCCAAATCAGTGGTCCCTGTCACATCCTGAGGAAAAAGAACATGTTTATCACTAGGTCTGTTGTGAAAAAAAAAAAATCAGTGAGGAGTCTTGCTGTTGCCCATCTCTCCTAGCATCTGTAGACTGCTTGTGTGCAGTGGAAAGGAAAGGCTCACCAGTTATGAACGGCAATGGCAGCATATACCAATGAACATGGAGAGTCAGACCCTGGACGCTTCTAGAGTCCTCCAGCTACACTGCTTTGAAAGTCTCCCAAGCTTGTTGTATTCTCTCAACAAGATTTGCTGGAGATAAACTTTAGAGAGGTGAAAGGGAGGACCCTTTCCTCTTTCTTGACCTTCCCACCTAGAATCTTGCTTCCTCTTTTTTTTTTAACAGAAACAATTTGCATTGTCAAGAAATTTCAGAAATAAACATTGGAGCTGGACCAGCGGGATGAATCCATAGCTGTACCTGAAAGCACACAGGTGAACAGAGGTAAGCAGGCGCAGAGGAGATGCTCACGGCAACATTATTTCTTGTGGTAAATTCAGAAGAATGTGTCACACTCTAGGACTGGTTAACAAATTTGTATATCTGTGAAATGGACATGGCCATTAGGACGAATGAGTCCCTTCCTTCTGTCATCGCCCCTCCTGAGAAGCCCAGCCCCCTCCCATAACTGGGTACCAGCTTCCTGACATTTATGGATTTTCCAATTGAAACATGCATATCTGTGGATTCAAAGCAAGCATTCCCTTATGAAAGAGAACGTGTGACATTTGTTTTTCTGTTTCTGAGTTATCTCAGGAGGATTATTTCCAGTACCCTCCATTTACTTACAAATTTCATAATTTCATTTTAATAGCTGAATAATATTCTATTGTGTAAAAGGTATCACACTTTCATTATTCATTTCATTCATCAGTTGACAGATTTAACTTATGTAACAGAATACATGACATTGGGAGGGGGTATTAAGGGGAGGTGCGGATAAGGGAGGGGATCTAAATATGGTCAAATATATCACATGAAATTCACAAAAGTTTAGTAAAATGAAAAAGGAAGAGTTTCAAGATTGTCAACAGAAACAATGATAAAATTTAATGGGATAGAAAACGTATTACCTTAATTTGATTATAGGTATTGTCTACCTATATTATGAGCATATACTCCATTATTAAGTCAACAATCATGTCAATTAAAAATAAATAAATAAAAGATGAATGAATTAGATTCCATATTGGCATAAGGACTTTGAACACTGTGAACACTGAAAACGTTATGGAATTTGTGTTAGTTTTGTAACACCTGAAATAATTAACCTATTAGGAGTAAAGGATTATGTTTGTCGACTCTCGGGTTTGAAGCCTCTAGCCCATAGTCTATTGGTCCTACTAATTTAGGCCTATGGCAGTGAGTGTGTAGCAAAGCAAAATCACTCCGGTCAAGGCCAGGAAGCAAAGAGAATGAAGGGAGGGAGAGGGTCCCTCAGTCCCCGTCAGTTGCACACTGTGCCAATGATGTACAGGCCTACTCTTGGACCCCCAGCTCCTCAAGGTTATACCACTGCCCAGTAGCACCATCAGCCGTGAACATCAAGCCTTAATACATGAACCTTTGTGGGACACTTAAGGTCTCAACCATGGGAGAGCTCCCTGGTATGTAATGCCACATTAAAATAAATTTAAAACTACAAAACTGGAAAATCAAAATTTGATTTTGAAAACAAAAAAAGCTTCCCTAGATCCCTTTAGATTCTGAAAATCTTGCAGAATACTGTGTACAAATTCACCCAAGTTGTTTTCTTTTTCTCCTTTTGCTTCCATTCCCTACCTCCTCCTCTGCCAGTTTCCCTTGTTTGTGCCTATTAACCAATGTAGCAGTAGTTAAAAGTCTGGACATATTTGTAGGAAATGATGTATGAGACATTGTTAAATTATTAAAAACCATTTGTAGTGTGATAGTGTTTACCTAAAATATTAGTAACAAAGGCATATTTACAGTGATTTCCAGAAGCAATCATCATTAACTATAGGAAATGGAGAAAGGCAGGACAAGAGATGCTGAAGGAAAGTGATGACCTTTCATAAGTATGAAGTCAGTGCATCTTTTCTACTGTTTTGAAAATGTGCAGTCCGCCATGGAGGACTAGCACTTAGAAGGCTAAGGCAGAAGGATCTCAAGTTAGAGGAAACCCTGCCGGCTTAATCTCAAAAAAGCAAAACATATGTTTTCTAATTTAAAGAAGAAAAATACAGGGCTAAAGAATTGGGTAAAGGCAAGTTAAATGAGAGCATAAAGTAAAGACACCCCACCCCATGTGCCCCTGGCCGGGTGGATACAGCTGTCTTCTCAGCTTTAGGGAGCCTTAGCCAATACAAAGCTCACCTTGAATAGGAATAAAAATATGAAGTGGTTTGCTCCAACTCCAATTAACAGAATTCCTTTACTTCCAGGCAAAAGATGGGATTGAATAGCATGTAGATTTGGTTCTAAAAAGCGGTAACTTTAATGACCCTCAATTTTTTGGGTTTGGTGGGGTGAACAAGGGGAGGAAAAGCAAAGCAGAGCAGAGGCAAAGCTGGCCGGCCACTTCCCCACTCTTACACAGTTCAAGATCCCCTGTCTAGGGAATGGTGCTACCCACTGTGGGTGGGATCCCACCTCAATGACTGGAATTAAGATAATCCTCCACAGACATGTCATAGTCTCCCATTGAGACACCTTTCCTGGATAATTTTTTTAAAGGTCTTTTTGAGACAGGGTCTCCCTGTAGCCCCAGCTGGCCTGGATCTCACTATGTAGACCAGGCTGGCCTCGAACTCACAGAGATCTGGCTGCCTCCCAAGTGCTGGGATTAAAGGCGTGCACCACCACGCCCAGCAATTCTTAGGTAATTCCAGATTGAGTCAGGTCAACAATGCTATCCCATATTTTCTTACTAGATATCATGTAGCAGGACATCAGCCTTTTCATTCAAGAATGTTTTAGGAAACAGACTTCCTATATTCTTTCACTGAAAACAAGCTTTGATCTTCTTGCATTCGAACATATGTGGGTCATTAGTCAAACCGCATGTCCCCGAGTGGACAAACTCTCTGAAGCCTCAAGTACTTTCAGTTTAGGTGGAATGCTACTGTGCTGGCTTTAATATGCACACCAATCACATAACAGCTTTCAAAAATTCAGATTCTGATTCCATTGAAGAGCCTTTAATTTTGATTTTCTATCCAGCTCCCTGGTGGTAATGAATCTTCTGGTCCTGAAATCACACTTTGAGTAGCAAAGGTATAGGACATACTGATTCTGTGACTCTGTGGTTCTAGGCAGACTGAATGTTCTAGATTTACAACATCCCAAAGGCTTCAATTCTATTTCTTCCACTGTGCAAGAGCCAGCTCTATTAGCTCTCAAAGGCCAATTAAACTTTCCAAACTGATTGTTACTATTATTTGTAGCTTGAAATTATCTAGGATGGCAATATGCATACCACAGAAATTAGCCAATGCTACAAGTAAGGATTTGTGTTTTTCAGAAAACTGATTTATCAGCATACTCCTTGTTCTCAGGCCTCAGTGAAAACTGTCAGGCACACATTCAGAAGACCGTGAGGATCTTTTGGTCCTATGGAGGATGTACAGGGCTGGTAGGGGACTTCCAATGACAAGGGTATAGAGACAATTGAGCAGAAATCAAGCAGGAATATAAGGAGACATGATTGTTGCTAGTATTGTTATTTTATTATTTCATTCTTGAAAATTTGTTATGAAAGGAGCTTAATAGAGGGAAAATTGTCAATTTCAATGTTACCTGTAAAAGTAGAAAAAATAAACTATTATGCATCTGCTATAGTTTGGAAATTGAATGTCACCCTAAATGCACTTGTATTAAAAGTTTGGTCCCCAGGGTGGTACTATTGGGAAGTGGTGGAACCTTAAGAGAGAGGGCCTGTGGGAGGTCATGAAAGTGGGGGAAGTTCAGGTTGGGGAATAGCTCAGTAGGTAAAGTTGGTACATGGCACCTTCTAAGCATGAGAACCTAAGATTTGTCCCCAGAACCCAAGTGAAAAAGCCAGACATAATGGCATGCTTCTAATATCAGTGATGGAGAGACAGGTAAGTGCCTGGGCTCACTGCCTGGATAGCCTTGCCAACTTGTCAAGTTCTGGCCGGTGAAGAACCCCGTCTCAGAAAAGAAAAAATTCACATGCACTCATACACACACGAAAACACACACACACACACACACACACACACACACACACACACGTACACGTGCACACCAAAATAGTAAGAGAAACTTGAAAGCATTTTTTTGTGTAAACACATTGAAAATACTCACCTCTAAACATCTGGAGATGTACAATGCAGTATATTATTATTAATATCCTTCCTACTTTGTGAAGGCCCAAGCTCTGATCTGAAGTAAATTCAGAGTGAGTTCTGACCTGAAGTAAACTCAGACCTGGACCGGGAAGCCTCAGTTCCCTGAGAACTTGGATGTTCTTCTGCAGTGATTTCTATCACGAGACTGACAGTTCCTTGAACCCTATTAAACATACCTAAGTAAGCTTGTAAAACAGAGCTGTGTAGCTAATAAAGGCATAAGTAAAGAAAAGAATGTTTAATAGGCATGGAAGGACAGGTACGATTCCAAAAAGGGCTGAGCCCTGGGAACACAAAGGTACTGCAAATATCATAAAAGTACTGTAAATATCATGATGAGGTAATTTGGCTTGAGAAGAACATTTTCTTTTCCTCTTGTTGTACTATAAGTAAGATTGATTCTTAGAATAAAACATGCACTGGTTCACATACCTCTGCATCCCCTGCATCCTGATTTCTTCTGCACCTATACCTCAGGGCCCCCAAGCCCATCAGGCTTGAATTGTGGTCACTGACCCGTGACAGCTGGCGCCCAAACAGGGACCCTGACATTGCACTCAGAGAAGGTGCTCAGGATAGAGGTGCAGTTCAAGTAAGTACAAGCCACCCAGAGGAGGTGGGGGAGTCTTGGCCAAGTAAGAAAAGGTCATCCAAAGGAGGTGACGGACAATTTGACCAGCTGGTACCGGTTGGCAGCTGCGGTTGGTTTATATAAAAATTATTTTTAAAAATTATTTGCAGGGTAATGGGACAAGGTAAGTCTACTCCTTTTGTTTCTTTAATTCATCATATTCTTCATAGTAATGGTGCACAAGTTTCCAGAAAACAGATAGATAATCGTGTGCAAATAGTTGTAGAGTTTAATTCATGGTTTCCTGATACAGGAACTTTAGATTTAGAAGTCTGGGACAGAGTCAGAACAAATGTGGAAAAGGCATTTCAGACAGGAGAAACAATACCACTTGATTTTTGGTCTGTGTGGGCACTCATCAGAACAGCTATTATACTAATTAATCAAGGTGCAAATAGTTTGTCACAAACTCAGGTGTTTTATACTTCTAATGAAGCAGTTAATCTTTATGATGCCCCAGAGGATTTAAAAAATAAATTTGCTAAGGAAGTTCAAGAGGCTACCTCTTCAGAGGCTACGCTAGCTGCCTTTACAAAGAAGGTGAAATTCAAATTTTGATTACTACCAATAGCTCATATCCTATTACAATAGGACTTTAACTCATAAATTACTAAGAGTCTTTAGTTTCTCTTTGCTTGGTTCCAAGTTCTCAGAGATCAGCAAAATTAATGGCACAAGCGGCTGACTTTAGATCTGACTCCAAAATTGCTAGGTCAAAAGCTGCATTTCCAGTTATTCAACATCTCTCTGTTAATGGAATTGAGGTTTCTGAATTCTCAGAAGGAATTGGAAATGAAACTAAAGTGTTCATTGTGGGGCTGAAGGACATTTAAAGAGACAGTGCCCTAAGGTATTGTCTCGACCACCAGAAAAATGTCCCCGCTGTCGCTGTAGTGTGCATTGGGCTCGAGTTTGTACATTATTCAAGACAGGAACCGGAGCCTTCCTCAGGCCCCCTCATAGATGATCTGGGGCAATTAACTGTCCGTTTCCTCAATCTTGTTGTGTAGCCTCAAATCTTTCCTCAGCCAAAACTGTAGATTAAAAGTAAAGTAGTATGATGTCTCTTTGCAATATATGTGTATATGTATGTGTGTGTGTGTATATATATATATATATACACATATATATCCTATAAAGATACAATGGAAATCTTCTCAGTCAACAGCTTAATGATTTATTTGGATAGATTAAAACTAGAGTATTATGATGTTGTCTCTTTGCATTTTTCTTTTAGGTACTATTGTTTTCTGTGTTTCTTATAAGGAGCATTTTGTTGTATGGACTTGGATTAAGTACCTATCCCCCAGGTCATGGGTGCTTGGTCTGGGTTCATGTAATACAATGTTTTTTTACAATCCAGATTGACAGTCCTCTTCAAATGAACTCAACATGTGAGTAAAAACTTTTAGGCTAAGAATGATAAATGTCTTTTTGTTTTATATATATTGGAAAAATGTCACCTGCTGTTTGAGCTCACTGAGACGCTGACTCTGGAGGTGGGATTGGCCCTCCCACTTCAGAATCATTCATTCTCCAAAACTCCAGGCTCAGACTGGCCCCCTGATCCTGTGATACAAAAAGGAGACACAAAGCAGCCTAAGAGTAAAACACTGTATGGTTAAAACAGCTAAGGTGTAAACCTTTGATATAGAGGGAATTATTGTTTATAGTAAAAATGGTCAATGGGATCTGTTGGGGGCCATCCCGAGAGTGCGCGCGGGACCCCGGGAGCCCAGCGCGCATGCCCATAGGGATCCTCTATGTGGTCATTAATACAAACTACAGTACTGTGTATGGTTATATAAGAGATATATTTAACTGGGTACCTTCTAGCTACAATGTCATGGATATATTAAAATGTACATTAAAAAATTAAAAGGAAGGAAGTATACACCAGATTATAAGGAATTTAGAACTTTAGGACATAAGAATCATAAATTATTATTAATTAGAGATTTTGTTTATTATTAATGGTTGTGTTTATTATTATATAAGATGTTGTTGATTATTAATTTAGGACTTCTATGAGAATTTGTTTAGTTATTAATATATGAGATTTTGTTATTAATTTTGTTTATTATTAATTTTTAAATCTGACCCAGGGAGAAGTTTTATCTTATGCAGATAAATATTTTTTATAGGAATTATCACTCCCACCTGAACCAGTGAATGTCTGGATTAAGCCAGGAGAATCCCAAGATTGAGTACCAGGAAAGTTATTGATGCCAGGCAAAGGGTTTGGTTTTGTTTCTATAGGAAATGGATTCTCTTTCTGACATCCCGGCTGATGAATCCATTTGTGGATATCAACCAGTGAAGACAGGAATCTCAGAATGTGAAAGTTTTTCCTATAATCAGATATTTAAAAGACAATCTTTAATATGGCAAAATTGTAGAGGATCAAAAGGAAAAAACCTATTAATAATCATATAAAGAATGATAGACTTATGGCTTGGGTGGATGGAGGAATAGCTAATCCTCGACCTCAGATGAGAATGGGATTAAGATTGTATTCTCCTCAATTACATGTATGGAAATTATTAGCTGCTCTTAAGCCTGTGGATATTTTGAATGGCACTTATGCTGGTACTAAGTCTTCTTCTGCATTTTACAATTTTTTTAAGGTTAAAACCTATAATTTTATGGCTTGTGTACATTTCCCTTTAGTAATATTAATAGGACCCATAATCATACAGGGGATGAAGTTAACTTGTCAAAATTCTCATCTGTATACTTGTCTTAATAATTCTATATTTAATCAATTTTTTGAATCAGTCATGATTTTAACTCAACAAAATTCCTTATGGATTCCAGTGAAGATGTATCGTCCCTGGGAAAGCAGTCCTGTTCAAGGACTAATTATGCAATATTTCAAAAGACTGCTATGACTAAGCAAACGTATGATGGCTTGATTATTGCCACTATTTTGGGACTTATCACTTTAGCTGCTACTGCTACTATTGTTGGTGTGGCACTTCAGAAATCTGTTCAAACACAAGACTTTATTGAACATTGGCATGATGATTCTCATAAGCTTTGGACACATCAGGCTCAGATCAACTCACAACTACAAGAAGAAATTGTGGCTTTACAAGGGGGGTTACATTGGTTGGGAAATAAGTTATTGGAATTACAAAAAACTATGCAATATGTATGTGATTGGAATTCTTCTCAAATTTGTATTACCCCATATAAATACAACGATTCTAAATATGAATGGGAAAATATAGAATTGTATATTCAACATAAAATGGATAATGTAACTTTTAATGAGATACAATTACAAGAAGAGATATATGAGATATTTTCAGAAGAGATACCTTCTACTAGTTCTATTGATCAAGTAACAACTACCTTAGCTGATACCCTTTCCGGTCTTGATCGTCGAGGATGGTGGCAAAGTTTGTCACATAGTCTTGGATCTTCAGCTGTTACTTTTACAATACTTTAGTGTTTATAGGGTATCAATATGTTCTTGGAATTGTATCTTGCCTTACTAATAAGCAATCTGCTGAAACATTAATTACTGCTTTGCATTATCATAATGAGAAAATGAAAACCGAAAATAATAGATAATCACCTCCATTTGTGTATGGTTTAGTGGGGTTTGTGGCAAATCAAGGATTGTATATAATATGAGATTGTGCTTCCTTGCTTATGAAGGCCGGTAGTCAATGACGGGTAAGATCTTGTGGGAGAAAGTCAAGCTAAGACAGGGCATAGGTGATGGAAGCTACGTACCAATGACAGGTAAGACTTTGCTCTTGCAGAAGACAACCTAAGACAAGCATGGTCTTTCTGTCCAAAATTATAAAGTGATCTGGTGTTATAAAAAATAAAGAAAGGGGAATTGTGAAGGCCCGAGCTCTGATCTGAAGTAAATTCAGAGTGAGTTCTGACCTGAAGTAAACTCAGAACTGGACCAGGAAGCCTCAGTTCCCTGACAACTTGGATGTTCTTCTGCAGTGATTTCTATCACAAGACTGAACCCTATTAAACATACATAGGTAAGCTTGTATAACAAAGCTGTGTAACTAATAAAGTTGTATGTGAAGAATAGAATGTTTAATAGGCATGGAAGGACAGGTACGATTCCAAAAAGGGCTGAGCCCTGGGAACACAAAAGTACTGCAAATATCATAAAAGTTCTGTAAACATCCTGATGAGATAATTTGGCTTGAGAGGAACATTTTCTTTTCCTCTTGTTGTACTATAAATAAGGTTGATTCTTAGAATAAAGCATGCACTGGTTCACATGCCTCTGCATCCCCTGCGTCCTGATTTCTTCTGCGCTTATACCTTGGGGCCCCCAAGCCCATCAGGCTTGAATTGTGGTCACTGACCCGTGACACTACTTTGCCATAGAATGCAGTTCTAAGTGTTCAATATCTCGTATGTCTCCTCCAACTCTCCCCAGTCTCAGCTGACCACTAGTCTCAACTTCCACAAGATCAACTTTTAAGAGTCCACACATGAATGAGTGCATGCACAACTTGTCTCTCTGTGCCTGGTGTATCTCACTTAACACAATGTCCTCCAGATCAATCCGTGTTCTCACACATGGCAGGATTTTGACCCTATTTAGAGATGAAGAATATTCATATGGTAACATGTGTAATCAACATTTTCTTTGCAAATATTCATAAACATATAAATTCATGTTGTACACATTCATTGTTCACAGTGCTGTGTTACATAGGGATGCTTTCACACAAACATACGTGGTAGGTTGAACACATTCCCCCCATGACTGTGGACCCTCTCCTTTCTCACTTCCATCAGCCCCCTTTGTCCCTAGTTTCACTTCTCCTTTCAAGCGTATGAGATTTTATGTACATAATACAGAGAGATATGGAGACAGACAGACACAATACAGAGAGAAAGAATGAGAGAGAATATTTCCTTATCCATTTCCCTCTTGACTAAGGATGTTGAACATTTAAAAAATATTTCTCAGCCACTTGCATTTCATCTTTCAGGAACTCTCTGTTTAGTTCCTTGTCCCAGTTTTTAATTGGGCTGTTTGTTTTCCTGATACTTCGCATTTTCAGTTCTTTGTATATTGTGGATACCAACCCTCTGTTAGATGGATAGCTAGCAAAATTTTTTTTCCCCTTTCTGTAGGCTGCTTCTTCACTCAAATTGTGGTGTCCTCTGCTGTACAGAAGTGTTTTAGTCACAGGGTCCCATTTGTCACTTGATCTTAATGCTTGCAATATCAGGGTCCTGTTCAAAAAGTCATTTCCTGTACCTAAGTTCAAGTTTATTTCCTATTTTCTCCTCTAATCAGGTTCAGGGTATCAAATCTTATGTTGTCCTTGATCCATTTGGAGCTGAGTTTTGTGCAGAGAAAGAGATAAGAATCTAGTTTCATTCTTCTACACGTACTTATCTGTTTGATGAGCACCATTTGTTGAAGATGCTGTCTTCTCCCCAATGTGTGTTTTTACCTCTTTTTCCAAAACTCAGGTAGCTAGAGGTGCACGGACTTATGTCTGGGACCTCAGTTCTATTTCATTGATCAATGTTTCTCTCTTTATGGCAGTACCATGCTGTTTTTATTACTAGAGCTCTGTAGCATAACTTAAAATTAGGGATGGTGATGTTTCTAGCAATTTTTGTTGTTCAGGATTATTTTAACTATACTGAATTTTTGAGTTTCCATATGAAATTTAAGAATTTTTTTTAATTCTGTGAAGAATTGTATTGGAATTTTGATAAAGATTGCATTGAATCTGTGCCTTGCATTGGTAGGATGACCATTTTCACAATATTAGTCCTACTGATTCATGAGCATAGGGGAGTCCATTTTCTAGTATCTTCTTCCCTTTCTTCAATGACATAAAATTTTATTATACAAGTGTTTCACTTCCTTGGTTAGATTTATTCCAAGATTTTTTAATGGTTTTTGGGGCTATCATGAATGTGATTGTCTCCCTGGTTTCCTTCTCAGTGTGATAATTGGTGCTGTACAGGAAGGCTATTTATTTTTGTGTGTTAATTTTGTATCTTGCTGCTTTGCTGAATATCTGCCCTAAGAGTTTTCCAGTGGGCTTAAGGGTCTTTTATGTATAGAATCATATCATCTGCAAACAGGGATACTTTGACTTATTCCAATCCAGTTTGTAGCCCCTTAACCCCCTTCACCTGTCTTACTGCTCCAGCTAATACTTCAAGCCCTATATTGAATCATTCCTGATTTTAGTGGAAATGCTTTGACTTTTCCTCCATTTAGCATGCTGTAGGGTGTGGGCTAGTTGTATATTGCCTTTATTATGTTGAGGTATGTCTCCTGTATTCCCAGAATCTCCAGCCTTTTGTCCTTAAGGAATGTTGGAGTTTGTCAAAAGCCTTTTCTACATCTGATGAGCTGATCATGTGGTTTCTGTCTTGGAGTCTATTTATATGGCAGATTACATTTTTTGATATATACATGTTGAGTTATTTATCTCTGGGATGAGTCAACTTGTTCATGATAGTCTTTTTATTTTAGTTTTACTTTTGAGAATTTCACACATGAGTATTATATTTGTACCCCCAGTTCCCCTCCAGCTCCTCCCTCATCACCTCACTTTGTCACAATTTATTGTCTTCTTTGATTATTATTGTTACATATACATGTATTTATAAACACACACATATGGGGGGGAGAAAACTGATTCTCCCTCCATCAGCGTTCATTGATTGCCTTAGCTCTTTATCTAGAGATAGGAACCCATGAAATTTCCCAACCACATTGCCATGTCGACTGGTGTTGTCATTATGCAGGTCTTGCTAGGCTACCAACCATGAAGATTTCATGGGTGCAGCTTCCCTGTCATGTCTAGAATACTAGATAATCTTCTTGGTGTGCTCTTGAATTTGGTTTGCAAGTGTTTTATAGAGAATTTGTGCATCTGTGTTCATCAAAGAGAATGGTCTGTAATTTTCTTTCTTTTTTAAAATTTGTTTTTATTGAATTTTTGTGCATTTAGTACAAAACATCTCAAACAATCTTAATCATTTTTATATCTATGTCCCCACCAGCACCATCCCACAGTCCCTCTGCACTGGAGCCCATGTACTCTGTCATCCCTCTTAAGGCCTACTGTGTCAAGTTAGTGTCCCAAGATGTTCCCTAGTGCAAGTCCATCCACTGAGGTCTAGTCAGCCTATCTAGAGTCCCCTGTTTTTAGGAAGATCAGCTTTTCCTCACCTAGCAGCAATCAGTTGCCAATATTTCTTCAGAAAAGATTGGGTCTGCTGTTCATTTTCCCAGTTCTATGCTGGGATTGTCTGCCTGAGTTTGCATGGGACTTGTGTATGCTGACACCATTGCTATAGAGTCATATGAGCAGGGTCCCTGGAGCTTGTAGGACTCAGTTTCCATATGGTTATGAACCTCCTCACTCGCTCTTACAATCTTTCTGCCCCTCTTCCATGATGGTTGCTGAGCCTTGGGTGAGTGAAGTTTAATAAAGGGGTCCTCTCCAAGGACCAGCATTCAGCAGACTCTTGATCTCTACACTTTGGCCATTTGTGACCTTTTGTGTTCCCAGCCCTCTTTGCATGAGGGAGCTTCATTAATGAGAACTGAAAGATTCATTAGTGTCCTCTTCTTTACCTCTGTTCTATGTTCCATGAGCTTTAGGTATAGAGGTTGCATTGCAGATGTGTCACTTAGGCCTGGGCAATTCATAGACAATGTCCTTGTGTGACCAGTTATGGTACTTGGCAATAGTCTCTGACTGATGCAAATTGAGCTTCTTTGATGAGTGGTGACTGGTATATTTGTCTGTAAATATAGGATACATATTTTTCACATAGTAAGAAATCACATAAATCTCGGGATGTGACAGTCTTGGGGTTTTTCTCTAAGATCTATGACCACTCCAGCCATGTATATTTGATTGTGTTTACAATACCACACTTGAGTTTCCTCCCATTGAGTGGGATTTTAGTCCAATTAGCTAGCTATTGATTGCCCCCAAGATAAAAGTGCCATTGCTGCACCAGTGGCATCTGCTGTGCTGGCCATTGATGTGATTAAGTCTTGAAGCTGGTGTTGGACCAGCAATTGATGTTTTCCCTTGGCACCTTCATGGCGCTCTCCAAAGTTATGAGAGCTAGGCTTCAGGGGAGGTGGTTTCAGGTCAGTTGCAGATCTATTGCTCTAAATCTAGTGTCCAAAATATGCTCTGTCTTCAGCAGTAGGGTCTTACCTTAAGTTCTGGAAGGCCATCAAGGGCTGTGGCAATAGCCTGAGTAATTTTGGGAGTCTCTTGGACCACCCTGGCCAACAGCTCAAAGGAAGCTTTCTCCTGTTTATCACTGTTTCTTTTTATGTAGCCTTCAGCTATACACATGGACTCATGTAGAGATAGTAAAGGTAAAGAAAAAACCTGGGAGAAAAGAACAGTAGGAGATAAGTGTTACTAAGGGAGAAATGGATAAAAATGGGGTTACTTAAATGGGAGGTGGAAGGGAGGGTTATGCAAGGAAACTTGGAGATAAAGGGGAAGAAGGAGCTCAAGAGAGATGGGACCATAGGAGTCTGGCATTATCAAAGGAGAAATGGGGAAAATGGGGGGACTGTGGCAGAAGGGTTAGACAGTGTGAGAGAGAGGAGAGGTAAATAAGGCCTAGTTGGTTTCAAAAAATCAGAAGGAATATTAGTCTAACAACCTAATGACAAATTTTCTTTCTTTTTTAAGGGGGTAATACTGGCTTCATAAAATTTGAAAGTGCTCCTTCATTTTCCATTTTGCAGAATAATTTGAGGAATATTGGTGTTAGCTTTTTTTTGAAGGTAGAATTCTGCACTGTATCCATCTGACTCTGGGCTTTTTTTAGTTGGGAAATTTTTAATTATCACTTCTATCTCATCAGTTGTTATGAGCCTATTTAAATTATTTACTTCAGGGGCTGGAGAGATGGCTCAGTGGGTAAGAGCACTGGCTGCTCTTGCAGAGAACATGGGTTTTGGGTTCAGTTCCCAGCAGCCACGTGGTGGCTAACAATTGTTTGTAACTCCAAATCCAAGGGATCCAATGTCCTCTTCTGAACTCCACCAACATTTCACACCACAGGTGCACTTACATACATACAGGCAAAACACTCATACACATAAAATAAAAGTTATAAAAATAAAATATTTAAATTAGTTACTTCATCTTGACTTAACTTTGATAGGTTATATATATATATATGTATATATATGTATATAGATTCATCCATTTGTTTTAGATTTTCCAGTTCAGTGGAGTAGAGATTTTTAAAGTTTCTCCCTATGATTCTCTGAATTTTATCAGTGTCTGTTGTAATGCTTCCCTTTCATCTCTGATTATTTAAATTTAGGTTGTTTGTTTTCTTAATGAGTGACATTTTGACTGGGGTAATATGGAATATCAATGTAGTTTTATTTTTCATTTTTCTGATGGCTAGTGAGGTTGGACATTTTCATATTTATTGGTCATTTGCACTTCATCTTTTGAGAACTATCCATCCATTTCATTAACCCATTTATTCATCATATTTTTTGATTACTTGATGTTTAGTTTTTTAAAACTTTCTACATATTTTAGATATTGTCTGTCAGATATATAACTAGTTTAGTTTTTTAAATTTCTACATATTCTAGATATTGTGTGTCAGATGTATAACTAGTAAAAAGATTTTTCTCCCATCTACAGGCTATCTCTTCATTCAATGAACCGTTTCCTTTGCTGTATAGAAAACTTTTTTATTTCTGTGCTGTCCCGCTTGTCATTTATTGGTCTTATTTCCTCAAGAGTCCTATTCAGAAAGTCCTTACCCATTTCTATTTCTGGAAACGTTTTTCCTAATTTTTCCTCAGACAATTTCAGAGGTTCATTTCTTACATCTTTATCCATTTGAGATGTTTTTTGTGCAGGGACCTAGTTCAATTCTTCTTCAGTTTTCCAAGCACCATTTTTTGAAGAGGCTGTCTTTTCTCCAACGCCTTTTTTTTTTTTTTTTTTTTTGCATCTTTAAAAAAAATCATGTGTGTTGCTGTCTGGGTTTATGTTCAGGCCATCTATTCTATTCCATGGGCCTCATTTTTGCCAGTACCATGCTGCCTTTGTTACCATTGTTCTATAGTATAACTTGAAATCAGGTATGATAGTATCACCAGCATTATTATTTTGTTCAAGACTGCCTTAGCTGTCTGAAGCTTTTATACAAGATTTTCTTTATGCATTCATTCACTTAATGACCACATGGTTGATTCCATATCTTGGCTACTGTGAATAATGCTGCAATTAATATGGTGGTGCAGATGTCTCTTTGGGTATATGTCTAATAATGAGATTTCTAGATCATACAATGTTTCAATACTTCTAGTTTTAGAATTCAGAGGGGCTTCTGTGCTGTTTTCTATAGTGGTGTGCTAACTTACAGATCCACTAAGTGGACAGAGCTCCTCTTTCTGTGTCTCCTCTTGGCATTTAGTATTTTCTTTCTTTTCTAATGGCCATTCAAACTGAAGTAGAATGAGATCTTACTGTGGCTTTGATTTAGTGGTTCATGATATTGAGTATCTTTTCATGCATCCATTGGCCATTGACATATCTTCTTTTGAGATATGTCTATTTAGATATCACAGAGATGCTTTCACATCTGTGTTTATTGCAGCATTATTCAACAGTAAGTTATAAAATCAGCCTCTCATTTGTGGATCCTAGATCTTATATAGACTCGGGAAATCAGAGAGAGAGAGAGAGAGAGAGAGAGAGAGAGAGAGAAAGAGAGAGAGAGAGAGAGTAGATGCAAGACTGGGGAAATCAATGGGAATGATGGAATAATGGAGGAGGAAGAGAATGGACAGAGTGGCAATTAATGTATCAAAATACATTACATATTTGTGTGAAAACATCTTTATCAAACCCGTCACTATATATAATGAATCACAGATCTTTAGCCCATTTTAAAATAGGATTATTTGGGGGTATTTTACTGTTGAGTTATTTTAGTCCCCTATATATTTTGGATCTTAACACTTTATCAAATACATTGTTTTCAATGTATTTTTTCTCATTTTGCTCTGTTGATTGTATCTTTTTCTGTGCAGAAGCCTCTTAAATTTGTTGTAATCCCGTTTGCTTTTGCTTTGGGCGGTTTTTATTTTGTTTTACTGTGATACCATTTGTTCATGTTTGCTTTTGTTGCCTGGGCTTTCAGGGTCATTTTCAGAAAATCTTTGTCCCGGCCAATGTCCTGGAATGTTTCCATTATGTATTCTTCTAATGGTTTCAGTTTCTGGTCTTACATGTAAGTCTTCATTTAATTTTGAGTTGGTTTCTGTAACCGGTGGGATAAGTGTTGAGTTTCATTCTGCATGTTTTCCTAGCATCATTTATTGAAGACATTGTCCACTCTCTCGGCACCTTAGTTAAAAAAAAAAAAAAAAACAAAGTCAGTTGGTTTCAAACGCATAGGGTCATTTCTGGGGGATTTATTTGTTTCATGGGCTATATGTTTAATATCTACTTTGCACCAGTGTCATGCTGCTTTAGCTACTACAGCTTTTATAGTATATTTTGAAGTCAAGTAATGTGAAGCCTTCAGTAGCTTTGTTCTTTTAGTTAGGATCACTGACTATTTGAGGTCTTATTCTATTTCTGTAAGGAATGACACAAGCATATTGGTAGAGATTGCATTAAATGCTTTGGGTAATAGATGCATGCTGACATTACTATTTATTCTAATCCACAAACACAAGCTATCTTTCCATTTATTTGCATCTTTGATTATTTTATCAATGTTCTATAGATTTCATTATAGAGAATTTTCACCTCCTTAACTAAGTTTATTCCAGTGTATTTTGTGTGTCTGTTCATGTGCATGTGTTTGTGGGCATGTCTATTATAAATGGGATGATTCTCTTGATTTCTTTTTCAAAAAGCTGACTGTTAACACAGAAACACTACTGCTTTTTTTTTTTTTTGTAGGTTGATTTTGTATCCTGTAACTTTGCTGGATTTGTATATCAGTTCCAACAGTGCTTTTTTAGTGAAATCTTTACATTGTTTTTTCACATGCAAGACCATGTTGATAAAAACAAATGCAGTTTGACTTCCTCCTTTCCAAAAGAGATGTCTTTCATTTTCTTCTCTTGCCTAAAGGCAATGGCCAGAACTTCCAATGCTACATTGAGTAAAATGATGACAGAGACAGCCTTTTTTTTTTTAACCAAAAAAAAAAAAGTGGGCCACAGTGAAAATATCTCTGGATGAGGACTGGAGGGATGGCTCAGTGGTTAAGAGCACTGGCTGTTCTTGCAGAAGACCCAGGTTCGATTCCTAGTACCCACATGGTGGCTAACAACTGTTTGAACCTTCAGCTCCAGGGGATCCAACATCATCTTCTGACCTCTGTGGGCACTACACAACATGGATGCTCTTACATACATGCAGGCATAACACACATACACAAAAAAATTGTAATACATTTTAGAAATTCAAAACAGAATATCTCCAGATGAATAAATTGCTATATAGCTATATACTAATGTATTATGAGATGGGGTAGAAAATATTGTGATTATATTAATTTTATTTTAAATTAAGAGAGGTTTTCTTCCTTATAATGAGTCAATACTTGTTTTTTATCACTTAGAATTTTTAATTGGTGGAAATTTCTATTATTTGGTTTGGTTTTTTTTAGTTTTTTGAGACAGGGTCTTACTATGTGGCCCAGGATGGCCTGGAACCCACAATCCTGCTGCCTTAATAATTCAAATGCTAGGATCCTAGGCTTGCAACTGCATGCCAGTAAGTTTTTGAGTCATGTGTAACTATATAACTATATATTTTATAATATATTGCTCATATTGTTCAAGTATAAAAAAGAAAAACTTAAGAAATAAACTGGTTGATAACATCTTTATGTTTAGAGCTCAACTCCTTTCACTTCTTACAAAAGAGTCAATATTTGATTTAGCAATCACGGAACTGAAGTGGTTAAGAGCACTGACTGCTCTTGCAGAGGACCCTGGTTCTATTCCCAGCACCCACATGGCAGCTACGGACCATCCTTAACTCCAGTTCCAGGGGAATCTGAAGGCCTCATCTGACCTCTGCAACATTGCATGACACGGGTGCACTCACATCCATGCAGGCAATACACTCATATACATAAAATAAAAATAAATAAAAATTTTAAAAAAGAATTGAAATAATGAGTAATAGTATTAGAAAAATTGTATTTAAGCATTACAAAATAAAGAGATTTTGTAATTATGGGCTTGCATTTCACTGTGAGGAGATCTAGAAACTCAAGTTAAATATTTTTTTATTTCAAAAAAAAGTTTAGCCCAGTTCAAGTTAGTTTTTACAAACAAGCCATTTTCGTTTCAGAACCATAAAATGGAGTGGACCGTCTTTGTAGCTCCTCAGCCCCAAAATGCAAATGAACGGCTCCCTGGGCGCCCTCTGTATATTGTTACAAAACCTACATCCTTTTCACCTCTTTTATAGTCCCTTCCATGGCTATTAATTTTTAATTCCAGAGACATAGTCACTGTATTTCTTGTCCTCTTGTGAAAGATAAATGTGATTTAGATGCTGTTTTATGTATGCTTGGGGTTGATGGCTCTGATTGTATCTGTTCCCCAAGAGAAAAATTTCTGGTTTCCACAACCCTTTCTTTGCTGGTCATAAAACAAATATTAAGCAATGGCAATAAGCTATGAACCTCCTAGACTGCTCCAATTTTTAATTAAGTGATTGCTGGTAAAATATGGCCCAATGCAGGCTGTATAGAGAATTCACATGATGGCCCTTTGTGTAGACCGTATTGCTTGGGCCTTTGAGACCTAGTGCACATACAGAATATCAACTATTATTTCTTGACCCATATTTTTACAACTTGCAGCCTTCTGGTATGAGAATACAGGGACTTCCCAAGTTATATTCTCTCCAAACTGGATTTCCAAAGTTCCTGAGCAGAGCTGGTTATTAATACTTAAAAAACAAAGCCCACATCACCATTGCACTTAATAATTTGTTTTAACAGCCATCTAATGTCAAATTTGTAGAGAAATGGTAAGGTTTTAAAGCTTTCGACTCTTCCATTTATCCAGTATGGAGAAGAGCTAGAAGTGTCTTAAAATGCAAGTCTCCAGGGCAGTCTGGAGCTCTGGAAGACACTTCTTTATCATTGATCACTTTGTTTACAGAAACACAGTCCACTCAATGCTGTCTTGTTCATGCTCCACAGACAGCCAAGATTGTAGGTAAAGGATATATAATCCTTGCTAGATAATGTCTACTTTTTCACTTATATTTTTTTCTTTAAAAATTTTAGGGAACCACTGAATATGTCTTTCTTCTCAAATCTTCACAATTTATTATTACTCCTCCAAAAATTATGTTCATTTTTCCATTGCTTAAAATGTTCAAAAAATATTCAGAAACATCTGTACATATCAATAAGTAAGTCAAGAAGTAAGTCAAGGCTGAGTGGTGCCACTTAACTACACTCCTGACTGCTACAATGCAAATGCAAATTCAGAAACAGCACACATCAAGAAGTAAGTCAAGGCTGAGTGGTGCAACTTAACTACACTCTCCAACTGCTACAATGCAAATGCATACTTCATTTCTGTCTTCTATAGCAACATTAACTAAATTGGGAAATGAGCATTCACCGGGGACAAAGTCCCAAAAGGGGAAAGGAAAGAGGAAGACGGAGAGGGAGAGGGAGAGACTGAGGGAGAGAGACAGGCTTTAAAAATCTTGTGATAAGCCGAATGAGAACTAGATTGGGTGCTCTTGGTCCTCACTATTTTTTCCTTACAGTCCTGAGAACTGAACCCAGGGGCTCATGCATGTTAGGCAAGCACTACACCACTGAATCGCATTCCCAGTTTTTTTTAATTTTTCTTGACAAGTTCTTGCTAAGTAGCTCAGATTGGTCTTGAACTACAGCCCTCCTGATTCAGGGTCCCAGGTGCTGGGATTATAGGCATGTGCAACCATGCTCAGCCCAGATCCTGGCAATCTTTACTTCATGTGCTTTCCCTGTCACTTTGAGAGAGGAGGGTCACTTTGCTGAAAACAGAGATAATACTTAATTTGAAGGAAATGGAAAGAATGTGTAAGTCAGGGTTTAGAAACCATATGCCCACACAAGTCAAGTCAATGTGTTAACTTTTGTTTCTATTATGCTCACATTGTGAGAAGTTGGAAGCTTTCTTACTTCAATTGGATTCTAACTGTAATATGAAAGTCTTAAACTGTGCCCTAAAGAGGTGGCCACACAGGGTATCAGTCACATTTTCTCTAGACCAGTGCTTTTCAATTGTCTGCATCAACACAAACAATGAAGCCTTACATTTGTTAAAATACGGGCCTGAGGTGGGGTCTGAGATTCTGCATATCTGACTAGGACCCAGATGACCGTGGGGCTTGATAACACTGTAGGCGCTGAACACACATTATTTATTGGATCACAGCACAGAGTAGTAAGTGCTGTTGCTGATGTCATTTGAGTCTTCCCTTTGGTGATAAATATATCCTCTGGGAATGCTTGCGGCCAACAAAGAGGATTGGAAACCGAATGATGGGATGAAGTGAGCGGCAGGGGTGGGGGATCCATGGGAGGATCTGCTGTTTCTCCTCTCTTGGCTGTCACTCATGATAAATGGCTGCATGCAGAAAGGTTGGACTCAACTGCAGTGCTGACTTGCAATTAAACCCTGTGTGCAGCCTCTGATGTACTCTTCATTAGCATACCGTCCACAACGTGTTCCATAACTACATAATGCATAGCATACCAAGGTGGGGCCCAATCTTCATTTTGGTAAATTATTAGAAACATTAGAGTCTATGTCTCTAAACAGGGGATTTAATTTTATACCTTAAAGGATAAATTTTGACTTTATAGCACCAACATGAGACAAAATATGAAAATATACCACAAATTAAAGTGTAAAGCATGAAGATAACACTGTCATCACTAAAACCACCTGTATACCATACTGTCCACTTCTTTATAAATATATTCATTCAGCAGCATTTACTTGAGTCTCTACAATATGCCAGATATTGGTTTAGGGTATAGGGTAAAGCAACAAACAAAACACATACCCCTCCTACCCTCATAGAGCTCAAAGTTTATATAAACAGATATAGAACATGGCAGATGGGGATTAAAAAGGAAACAGAAACAGCAAAGAGAAAGAAAAGTAAGAATGAAGGGAAAGTCAATGTGGGAGATCTGTTTTCTATAGTAGAAGGGGTGGTGGTGGTTCAGGGTACAGCAATGGCAAAGAAACTAAGAACAGGTTCTCAGGTATACAGCTGAAGAGACGAACAGGCAGAGGGGAATCAAGAACTGTAATGCTTTTGCCCAAAGCAACTGCAGGAATCTGGTCTACACAAACACACACACACATACACACACACACACACACACACACACACACATACACACACTGTGTGTGTGTTTGTATAATTTTACTTTGAGACAAACTCTTGCTATGCAGCCCAGAGAGGATGGCCTCAAAGTTGCAGTCCTTCTGCCTCAGTCTCCTAAGAGTTGGGATATGCCACTATGAACAATTTCAGGTTCCCATTTTTATTTTTTTGGTCTTTTTGAGACAAGGTCTCCCTGTAGCCCCAGCTGTCCTGGAAATCACTATGTAGACCAGGCTGGCCTTGAACTCACAGAGATCTGCCTGGCTCTGCCTCCTGATTGCTGGGATTAAAGACGTGGGCCACCTGAGGAAATTATAGAAACAAAGATGAACCAAGAATTAGAATGTGTTGGGTGCTGTTTTTTCTAAATTAAATCTTAAACTGGAAGAGAAAATAAGGAAAAAGAAAATGAGCATGGTCATATATGAAAATCTGGTAAAGGCAATCCTCCTTAAAAAACACATCAATGATTTTTCCAGAACTAGAGAATAATGCTTTGTATACAACTTGACAATTATATTTTTCAGTGCACAAGGCTTTGGGGAGATAGGTAAACCAAGGAATCAAGTAAGAAGTGTGCTGGTTAGTTTTTTGTCAAGTTGACACACAGTAGAGTTACTGGAAAGAAGGAATTTCAGTTGAGGAATTTTGTCCATCAGACTGGCCTATGGCTATGTCTGTGAGGTGTTTCCTCGATAGCTAGTTGATGTAGGAGGGCCCAGCCTACTATGAGCAGTGCCATCCCTCTGCAGGTGGGCCTGGGCTGTATAAAAGAAGAAGCTGAGCCCACCAGGTAAGCAAGCCAGTAAGCACCATTCCTCCAAGATTTTTGCTTCAGTTCCTGCCTCCAGGTTACTGCTTTGAATTCCTATGCTGGTTTCCCTCCATGATGGACTTATAAAATAAACCCTTTCTCCCCCCCCATGTTGCTTTTGTTCATGGTGTTTTTAACAGCAACAGAAACCCAACTAATACAGATAGATACTCATGGCCACTTTAAAGAAGTTTTCTTAATTGCATGTAAATATTTCTATACTGTATTATATACATCTTTCTTAAAACTTTATTTTAGAATATTTTATCCTTTATTTCACTTATTTTTAATTATTTTGTTCTTTATTTTGGGATATCTATTGAGCAATAACATATCCACAACTTAAATCCATGCATTATAACTCATAAAAGAAAGATTATAATGAACTTAGAAAAAGCTCTGAAATAGTCAACACAAATTATCTTTATTTTCAGAAAATGGAGTAAAGCTACTTTACCCAATTCTTTCTGTCAAGTACAACTAAAACCTGGATGTTACATATTAAATAAATGTAAGATGACTCTGAAAGGTAGAAAGTAGAAGGTAGACTGGCTAGGGATCTTGGGACCCACGGAATGATGTAGCGATAAATTTCTTGAATTTTCTTTCTGCCTTATACATTCCAGAGTCGGGGCTAAAAAAAGACCAGGATGCAGACACACCAATAGGCACAGATAGAAAAAACAAACAAACACTAAAGGTCACTGTCTCTAACCAGAGAGAATAAAGGGCAGCCTAGGAACACAGAAAAGTTTTTGTTAAAAGCCATTCCACTCCAAGTACCAAAGACAATGATGGCCTACCACAACCCCATCAGCAAAGAATGAGTGTGAAACCTAGATTTCTTCCCTAAGAGCTTATAACCAAGTACTTCAGCACTTTTCTGTGAAGGTGTCACAGAAAGCCCAATAGATTTCTGGAGCTTTCATTTAGGCTAGCTAGCAACAAGACCTTGCTTCTACCTTTGTTGTGTCAGAGAAGACCAAGCTGGGAGCCTTAACTTGTACCTCATCCTACAGCAATAAGGAGCCCTTTCCTATCCAGTGGCATGCTATCACAAGACACTGTTAAAGAATCATGACTTGCTGTTCCCCAGCACATGGCCACCAGCACATGTTCCCTAGCATATGGCCACCCCAACAGTGGTGTCAGGAAAAACTACATGGAGAGTCCAAACTCCTATTACCACTTCCAACTCAAGTGTCAACAAAGAAGAATTGTGATTCTTCCTTCACATGGCATTGTACCCTTCCAGTCAGTCAGAGTAATATAAAAACAAAAAAAGAAAAAAAAAATCCAGCTAACTAAAACAGAGGGTTTATGTAAGTTCCAGAGTCTTTCAACATAATAGTAAAATGTCCAGGTTTCAGTTGAAAATCAATCACCACATTAAGAACCAGGAACATTACAAAGGATGTAGAAAGATAAGGAATTGGAGAGTTCAGAGCACTGGCTGCTTTTGCAGAGGACCTGGGTTCAAACCCCCAGCACCCATATACTGGTTAACAACCATCCATTACTCCAGTTCCAGGGACTCCAACACCCTCTTCTGACCTCTGCATTGCCAACACAGGTACACTTAAATTCATGCAGGCAATACACTCATGCACATAAAATAAAAATAATGAAATATTTTTATATAAATTACATTTTTAAAAGGTAAACAAAAGGTAAAACGGGCTGGAGAGATGGCTCAGCAGTTAAGAGCATTGGCTAATCTTTCAGACAACCCAGGTTTGGTTCTTAGCACCCACATGGCAGCTTACAACAGTCCAGGGGAAATGACACCCTCTTCTGACCTCTGCAGACACTGCCATGGGTCAAAGAAGTCTCAAGGAACGTTTCAAAATACATAAAAATCGAAATGCAGTATATAGACATTTTGGGTACACAGGTAAATAAATATTTAGAGGGATCTTTCTAGGAAGTGGAAATGTGGTGGTTTGAATGAGAATGTCCCCTATAGGGTTCAAGTATTGGGAAATTTTATCCCCAGTTGGCAACACAGCTTTGGGAGGTCTTAGAAGGTGTGGCCATGCTGGAGGAAGCATGTCACTGGGGGCGAGCACAGAGAGTTCTTAAGCCTTGCCAGATCTTGAGTCAGTCTCTTGCTTCCTGTACCTGCTTGAAGATGTGAGAACTTAGCTTCTACTCCAGTCACCTCTGTTGCCTTGCCTCCCCACCATGATGGACTCTTACCCTTTTGGAACTGTAAGCTAAATAAACTCTTCCTTTTACAAGTTCCCTTGGTCATGGTGTTTCTATCACAGCAACAGAAAAGTGACTAAGGCAACAGTATATAAACAATATTTAGAGGTAACTTTCTAGGGTGAAATGTATATGTTTTTTAAAAAGGAAAAGTCTCAAATCATTAAACTAAACTTTTAACAGTTGAGAAAAAAAAAGCAGCATATGAGGAAGAAAATGTGAAAATAAGAGCAGATATCAGTGAAATTTAAGAAATAAAAAGTAGAGAATAATCAATGAAACAAAATTCTAATTCTTTGAAAAGACTGGTAACATCAATAGGCCTCTAACATCATGGGAAGAAGAGAGGGAAAGGGAGGACAAGAGAGGGGAGATGACTACTATCAGGAATTAAGAAGGGCTATCACTAGACTCAAAAAAATCAACCACTGTATACATACATGTTTGGTAACTTATAGAAAATGCAACAATTCCAGGATAAACACAACTTATCAAAAATCAACCAATCTGAAAAAGGTTTAGAATAGTCCATAACTGCTAACAATAGTGAAATTGGGGCCTGGAGGGAGATTCATCAGTTAAGAGCACCGACTGCCCATGCAGAAGGCCCAGGTTCAGTTCCTAGCACCCTCATGGTGGCTTACAACCATCTAAAACCCCAGTTCAAGGGGGTCTGAAGCCCTTTTTTGGCCTTTGTGAGCATTAAATGCCACAGGTGCACTTACATACAGGCAAAACACTCATGTATGAAATAAGAATTTTTTTTTTTGGTCTTTTTTGAAGCAGGGTCTCCTTGTAGCCCCAGCTGTCCTGGAACTCAGTATGTAGACCAGGCTGGCCTTGAACTCACAGAAATCCACCTGCCTCTGCCTCCCAGGTGCTGGAACTACAGGTGCGCACCACCACGCCTGTAAGAAAAATAAAAATTTTTTAAATTAATTTTTTTATTCCAAAGAGAGGCAATTTTTAACATATTTTCCCAGAAATAACTTGAAGCAGGTTACATAAAATTATATATACAATGAAGTTTAAGGGTGGGGAATAAGAAAAAGAAATCAAAGAATTTAAAAAAATGGACATGCAAAGAAATTTCTAGATACAGCTGTCACTGAGAATTCTACCAAATGTACAAGGAAGAGTTAATAGTTCTACACAATCTCTTCCAAAAATAAAAGAGATTACTTTCTAATTCATTTCATGACTCTAATATTATCTTGCGAAAGACAACACAAAAAGAAAATTACCAATTATACAGGACTATAGTATAGATACAAAACCCTTCAGAAAAGATCAAAGGGCTATGTGTGCAGCTCAAGGACAAGGCCCTTGTCTTGAACACACAAGGCCATGAGTGTGATATCTGGTACTGAAAAAACAAAAAGAATTCCACACTATATGAGAAAAATCATGTGACACGGCCTAAGAACTTTTCCTTTCCTGCCTTAAAACCCTACATACGTGTATAATTACTACATTATCACTAATCAATTGAGAAAATAAAAATACAGCCTCATGGTAAACATGCTTGTCTCTCAGTATTTGGGAGGCAAAAGCAGAAAGAATGAGAGTTAGGAACCAGCCCAGCTAAATAGTTAATTTCAGATTGGCCTGAGATACATAGCAGGACCCAATCTCAAAAATAAATTAAAAATTTATAAAGCAGAAAACACTATTCACAAGTCCTTCCCTATAGCCACTGCAGGCCTGGAACTCACTATGTAGACCAGGCTGGCCTCCATCTCACAGAGATCCATCTGCCTCCGCCTCCCAAGTGCTCGGTCATTCTTTTCTAATATAATATTTTTAGTAATTATTTGAGAACTTCATATATGCATACAATTGATTTTGATCATATTCAACCTCCTACTTCTCCCCTTTAACTTGTCCCAGATCACCCCTCACCTCTACCCCCTCTCAACTTCATGTCCTTTTATTTATTTTTTAATATTATATTATCTTTATTTTGTGTGTATGAATGTACTGTTTCCATGTATGTAAGCGCACTGGTGTCATGCAATGACCACAGAGGTCAGAAAGGGCATTGGATCCCCTGGAACTGGAGCTACAGTCTACTTGTTAGCCTCTATGTGGGTGCTGGAAACTGAACCTAGGTCCTCTGTAAGAGCAGCCAGTGCCCTTAACTATTGAGCTGTCTCTTCAGTACCCCCTTTTACTTTTTAAAATAATCCAGAGTCCAATTTGTGCTGCCCTTATGCTCTTGGTTACTGGAGCATGATCGACCTACCCAAGGCCACACCCTTACAAAAAACTGACTCTTGCTTTTCCAGCAGCCATCAACCATCAAGAAGAGATCCTCAGCTAGGGATTCGGACTTGTGATCCCCTTCCCACCTACAATGGGATACTGATTGGCTAGATTTTGTACAGGTCTCGTACAAGCAATCATGGGTGTCATAAAGTTCACAATTTCTTTCTCAGTCTGTTTGTCTTTGTCATATAGGAAGATTACCAGTTTGGGTATGTTCATTTTGTAACCAGCACTTCTCTGAAAATGTTAATCAGCTCTAGGAGGCACCTGGTGGAGTCTTTATGGTGTCATATAAAATCATGTTTTCTACAAGTAGGGATACTTTGAATTTTTTTCCCATTTTTATCTTTTATTTCCTTCCCTTGTCTTACTGTTCCAGTTAGGACTTCAAACAAGATATTGAAAAAGAGTGGCCACAGTGGATACCCTTGTCTTATACCTTAAGGAAAATGTTTCATGGAAGTTTTTCTCCATTTAACATGAGGGTGACTATAGATTTTTTTTGTATGTAGCTTTAATTACATTGAGATGTGTTCCTTCCATCCCTAGTCTCTCCAGAGTTTCTATGATGAAAGAGTGTGAGATTTCATCACAGGCCTTTTTTGCATATATTGAGATGATCATGTGACATCTGTTCTTCAGATATCATTACATTTGTCACTGAGCCATCTCTGCATCCCTGGGATGAAGTCACCTTGATCATGGTGAATGATCTTTCGGATTAGTTCTTGAATACTATTTGCAAGTATTTTGCAACTATACTTCTATAGTTGGACTATAATTCCCACTTTTGATTTTGGTTTTGGCATCAGGGAAACACTGACGTCATAAAAAATTTGGAAGTGTTCCTTCTTTTTCTATATTATTGAATAATTTGAGAAGCATTGGTATTTTTTCTTTGAAGGTCTGATAGAATTCTGCAGTGACTCTCTCTAGCCCAAGGCTTATTTTTGGTTGGATTTTTTTTTTCTTTTGTGTGTGTGTGTGTGTGTGTGTGTGTGTGTGTGTCCCTGGCTGGCCTGGAATTCACTATGTAGACAAGGCTGACCTGTCTCTGCCTCCTGGGTGCTGGGATTAAAGGTTTGTGCCACCACCCCCAGCATGTTGGGAAATTTTTTTTTAATTACTGCTTCTAACTCATTGACTATTACAGATTTGCTTAAATTATTTGCTTCATCTTGACTAACTTTGATAGGTCATGTGCATCTAGAAACTCATCCATTTCTTTTAGATTTTCCCAGTTTAGAAGAAGATAAATTCTTTAAGTATGTCCTTAAATTTTTCTGAATTTCCTCAATATCTGTTGTAATGTCTCT
>NW_008338720.1:975634-993342 GCF_000622305.1 Nannospalax galili | reverse complement strand
ATATATATATATATATATTGTTTTGGGGATTGATTTCTTGTTTTTCCAATGCCTTAAGGCTCATCATGAGGTTATTTGTTTGAGATCGCTCCAATTTTTTAATTTTTTAAATTTATTTTTATTTTATGTGTACATGTGTTTTGCTTGCATTGTATGTAAATGCACCTTTGTGTGAAATGCCCACAGAGGCCAGAAGAGGGTGTTGGATCCCCTGGATCCAGATGGTTGTTAGCCACCATGTAGGTGCTGGACTCTGAACCTGAGTCCTCTACAAGAGCAGCCAGTGTCCTTAACTGCTGAGCCATCTCTCCAGCCCCAATCTCTCTGATTTTTTTAATGTAGGCAGGTGGAGCTATAAATTTTCCTCTTAGAACCACCTTCATTTTATACCATAGATTTGGGTATATTGAGTTTTCATTTTTGTCTAGGAATTTTTATCTCCTTCTTGTTTTTTTCAATAAGAAGAAGCCATTCATCATTCTATTGTGTATTTAATTTCCATGAGTTTGTATATTTTCTGCAGCTTTTCTTGCTGTTGATTTCTAACTTTATCCCATTCAGATAGAATACAGGATGCTGTTTTGGTTTTCCTACATCTGTTGAGATTTACTTTGCATAGTAGTATGTCCTCCATTTTAGAGAAGGTTCCATGGGCGACTGAAAAGAATGTACGCTGTTTGGTGTTTGGGTGGAATGTTCTGTAGATGTCTGTTAGATCCATTTGATCTACAATGTCATTTAATTCCAATGTTTCTTTACTCATATTTTGCATAGCTGATCTGTCTAATGGTGAAAGTATGATATTGAAGTCACCTATTATTATTGTGTTAGGTTTAATCTGTGATTTTAAATCTAGTGGTGTTTATTTTACAAAATTGGATGAGCCTAGGTTTGGTACACATATATGTATAATTGCGATTTCCTCTTAATGAATTGTTCCTTGATCAGTATGAAGTAACCTTTATCCCTTCTAACAAGATTGAGTTTAAAGTCTATTTTGTCAGGTATTAGAATATCAACAATTGATTATTACCTGAGTCCATTACCTTGGAATACCTTTTTCTGTCCTTGAGGCAGCAAAAGGGATTCTGTTTCTTAATCTGATCTTCAAATTGGTGTCTTATGCTGAGTGAATTGAGACCATTAGTTTTCAGAGTTATCATTGAAAGTTATGTATTACTCCCCATCATTTGTTGATTTTGTAGTATTTGGGAATTTATTAGTCCTTCTTTGTTTAAGAAATGTCTAGTATCATTTATCTTTTCCTTCTGTAGTCTCTTGGGTTTATCTTTCTCTTCAGACTGAAGTATTCCTTCCAGTATCCCCAGAATGGCTCAGTGGTCATAAATCTCTTTAACCTGCTTTTATCATGGAAAGTTTTTTATTCATCTTCAATTATGACAGGGCGTTTGCCAGTTATATTAGACTGAGTTGGCAATTGTGATCTTTCAGACTTTAAAAGACATCAGTACCAATCATTCTTGCTCTTATGGTTTGAACTGAAGAGTCAGCAGTTACTCTGATGAGTCTGCCTTTGTATGAGATTTGGCTGTTCTCTTTTGCAACTTTCAATATGCTTTTTTGTTGTTCTTTACATTTGGTGTTTTAACGTAACTCTGGGAAGTTTTTTTTCTGGTCCTATTTGTTTGGTGTTCTGTATGCTTCTTGTATGGATTCTTCTTTCCATAGATTTAGGAAATTTTCTTCTATGTTTTCGCTAAAACTATTTTCTATGCCTTTTGCATGAAATTCTTGTTGTTCACATTATAATTCAGAGGTCTGTCTTTTCCGTGGAGTCCGAAAGTTCTCATCTGTTCAATTCATACATTTTTTAAAAATTTATCAACTTGACTAATTGGTCCAGGTCCTTTGTTTTGACTTCATATGCTGATACTCTGTCTTTCACGTGGTCCATTCTATTGGTGAACCTTTCCTCTGAACTTTTTATTTGATCTATTGTGTTTTTCATTTCCATCCCCATTTTGGTTTGCATTTTCTTCAGCACTTCTCTTTATTAAATTTTATTTTCATGTCATTCATTGACTTCCTTATTTCATTCATCTGTGTTCTTCTTGAACATTCAAATCCTCTTCAGTTTGTTTACGTATGTATAGATATTAATATTTATATTGTTTTGTTGGGGTTTTTATTTTATTTATTTATTTGTTTTTGTTTGTCTATTTATTTAGTGAGACAGGGTCTCCCTGTACACCCAGATGACCTGGAACTCCTTATTTAGACCTGGCTCGAATACGTATGCCTCTAGAGTGCTGGGATTAAAGGTGTGTGCCACCATGCCTGGTATTGTTTTTTTGTTTCTGTTTTTGTCTTTGTTTACCATATTTAAAATCAATCTTTTGAACTCTGCATCTAGAATTTCATCAAACTTGTTTTGACGGGGGGACATTAATATCCAGCTGGTAATTTTTGAAGGCACATGTTATCTTGGTTTTCCACGTTACTTGTGATTTTGTTTTGGGCTCTGTTCTGGGGTTTAGATCCTTGGTTAAGGTTTAGATTGTAGTCTCCAGGCCCCCTGTCCCCTTTTCCCTGGTGGTCATGCCCCTGTCTCCCTCCTCTCCTACCGCCTCCTCCTCCTCCTCCTCCTCCACCGCCGCCGCCCCGCTGCTGCTGCTGGTAGTCCCCAGAGCAGCTAGGGCAGCCCCATTTCAAGCATCCACCACCCGGCCCGCCACCTGCAAACCTCAGGACTTGTGCCTGCTGAGACCACGCCTTGAGCCCCTGGCGCCAGTCAATGTCAGTCTCTGTTATGAGTGTCTGTGTGAATGGTGTCGCGACTTCCTGGTTCGAGAGCTGTTCTCCACGTGGCTGATGGTGCTCGAAATTCTCAACGTCACCCTGTGCCCTACAGAAACACACAGGAAAAGTACGTGAGTGGCACGTGGGAGTTGACGTGCCAGCACAGGGAACCAGAGTGTAGACTGAACAAGGTGGAAGCCTGCCTGCTGGACAGGCTAGCGAGGAATGCAGCCTTCCTGACCATCGTGTGCCTGGAGGAGTTGGATGCTCCAGACATCTGCAGGTGTTGCTTGACACAGGTCCAATTATATACATGTAGACAATACACTCATATACATAAAAAATAAAAATAATTCTTTAAAAGGGCCACCTGTCCTCTTGTTCAGGGAGGCCACGGAGACCTCCACCAGATGGACTTGAACCAGTGTCCAGTCTACAAAGAGGAGGGTCAACACAGAGGACCTTTCCTCCATACTTCCAAGTGAAGCCAGACATGGTTGAGCAGGACCTTTGACTTATCTTCACATAGATGGAACTGGTAGAAGAAAGGAGCCAGGGGCTGGGGAAACTGGGACACTTTCAGTAGGGAAGCCATGGTGAAAGGGTCAGACAGGAAAAGAGAGAGGAGAGATAAATAATGCCCAACTAGTGTAATAACGTAGAGGGAATCATATTTGTCCAACAACCTGATGACAAATATACATATAATTCTTTAAGAGTCCATGTGCATAGCTAAAGGCTACATAACAAGAAACAATGCCTGACAGGGGATACCTTTCTTTGAGTTGTTGGCCAGGGTGGCCCAAGAGACCCCCAGACAGTAACCCAGCATAGAACTGGGAAAATGAACAGCAGACCCCAATCTTATCTAAAGGAATATTGGCAACTGATTGCTGCTAGATGAGGAAGAGCTGATCTTCCTAAAATAAGGAATTCTAGATAGGGTGACTAGACTCAGCAAATGGACAGGCACTGGGGAACAGCTGGGGGCACTGACAACACAGTGGACAGTAACAGGGATGACAGGATTTATGGGCTCCAGTTGGGGGTAGGCTATGGTAGGGTGCCATTTGGGATTCAGGTATATAGCTCAATAAGATTGTTTGGGATGTTCTGTATGAAATACACAATAAAAAAATCAACTGAAAAAAACAGAAAATTGTTGGGAGCTGGAGAGATAGTTCAGTGGTTAAGAGCACTGGCTGCTCTTACAGAGTACACAGGTGTGGTTCTCAGCACTCATACAGTAGCTAACCACTGCCAAAACTCCAGATCTAGGGGACTGAGCTCCCTCTTCTAGACTCCACAGGCATTGCACAACATGGGTGCACTTACATATATGGAGGCAAAACACACACGTTAAAAAAAAAATAAAAGTAAATACTTTTTAAGAATCAGATATTTGGGGCCGGAGAGATGACAGCATTAAGAGCACTGGCTTCTCTTGCAGAGTTCAGTTCCCAGCACCCACGTGGCAGCTAACAACCATTCATAACTCCAGTTCCAGAGGAATCCATTGCCTTCTTTTGACCACCACAGGCATTGCAACCACACAGGTGCACTAACATACATGCAGGCAATACACTCATACACATAAAAATAATAAAATATATTTTTAAATCAGATACTCGTTAAGCACCAACTGGCTTATGGAGTAAAGGACCTTGGTAGTACTGTGTATACGAATGTTAGTTATTGTGGGTGTGAGTGGAAAGAAAATTCAAAGAAGGGGTAAACAACCACAGTGAGACTCGTAGTATTAGGTTGTTAGATGGGAAGTAGAGAAAGATATAAAAGTAGGAATAATAGAGGCAAAGAAAAAATAGGATGGATGTGTCAGAGAAGTTGGTAGACTAAAAAGGGTGGTAAAGATATATACCCAGGTATGTGATCCATAAATTTGATCCATATATATAGGTCAGCCTCTGGGCTTTGGGAGATGTAAGATGGCTGGGCATAGGAAAAGAGAAGGAAGAAAGGAAAAAAGACAAATAAAGGAAAGGAAAAAACCAGAATAGTTAAAAGGTGGAAACTGGGCCTGGAGAGACGTCAGCCTTCTACACTGACCTACCGCACTACATAGGTAAGAAATAGCTGTGTGGGAGGGAGGAGAGATGTGTGGAAATAGAAGATAATGAAATCACTGACAGGTTGCTGTCTTTCGGAAGGAAGCTGGGTGGAGACAGAAGAAAATACAATCATTGGCCTAACTATCTTGTCTCCTTGGCCAATCCTCTGCTTGGTGTCCCTGGTCCTGGTCTGGGCTATGTTGATTTTTACCCGTACCATTTTTCTCTTACGGACTCCCAGCCCTCCATGTGTGTGGTATTTTCTTGACTCTTTTTTGTAGACTCTGGATAGGCAAGGCAGACTGCAGAGGGGTGTAGTTGCTGCGTTAACACAGAATCTGAGGCTGCATGTCCTCCCACAGCTTCACCTTTCTGCTGGGGTGTGGACGGTGGTCCTGGCAGCAATCGCAGAGAACACCTTCTGTTAAATCCAGCACATCTTTTCTGGATTTTCTGGTATGAGTCTTTTAGCCTGATCTAAAGTGCAGCTCTGGTGGCAGCTGCACTGGTTGCAGTAACAGCAGCAAGTCCAGTCCAATGAAAAACTAGAAAAAGTTCATGAGTCTGGGTAGAGAGGTTTGTTGGAGGATCGGTCACGTGGTTTGGGGGACTGGCTACTGGAGTAGTAGCTGATAGCGTGATAACGCATTACTGTTCCTTTTACTTCCCAAACTGTAATCACCAACACATTCCATTGTGGCGCCTAATCTGTCATCGACCTGGAAGACCATTACTTCTTAATTCAATTTAAAAACAGGAAATGACTGTCTCAGATTGACTCACTGGAGAATTCGTTTTATTTTATGGAATAAAACATTGCCTGATTCTGGTATTCTAAATAAAGCCAATTAAGATCTTTAAATCATTTTAATTTTGTCATTTGACAGTTCTTGAACTATATGTAAATCTTTGTCACAAAAAACTTTAAAAAAAAAAAGCTACCTAGAATAATATTTTCTCCATAAACCAAAAAGACAAATCAATACTAAGATTTGTTTGCAACTGACATCCATGGATTCCTCTGGATGATAGATAGGTTTCTGTAGCTCATTTGGTTTATGTTCCAAACAATTTCTAGTAAACTTTCTCAAAATAACACTTTTTCATTCTCTAAGGATGATGTTTCATCATATATTAAATATGCATATAACGTTTATATTTTTGGCAAAGTTTTGATTATCAGTGATCTATTGTCTGATCTTGTATATCAGGTCACAGTAATCAGATGATTTCAACTTCATGCTTTACATTTTATCTTGTCCCGTTCTTTCAGACTGTCCTCACCTTAGACTCGGGAGACAGCTCTGTGCATAAAGCACTTGCCATGCAAATGTGAGGACTGGAGTTTGGATTCCAGGGACTCTCATAGAACTGAGAAGGTGTGGCTGCCCCTTGTAATCCCAGCACTCTGGGGGTAGAAGCAGGGGATTCCTGTAGCAATTAGCAAGCTAGACTAGCTGACTGACGAGTTCTGGGTTCATTTGAGACACCCTGCCTGAAGAGATAACAAGCAAAGGCATGGATAAGCTGCCTGACATCAATTGCTGGCCTCCACATGCACATGTGCATGCTCATCTGCACATCCATGTTCCCAGACACATGCAAGCACTCATACACATGTGTGCACCACACATACATACACACGCAAAACTCCTCACCTATACTAGTATTTGCTTTTTCCTGGTAAATGATAAAATTGTATTTCTAATTTTACTTCCTTACTTTCCAAATCCCAAGTTTACAAACATATACTGATTTAGGAAAAATAAATATCATTATATGATTGAGCTTTTCTATCTAGAAATGTTGTTTAAATATGCATTTTTCAATTTCCTTGTCATGCCTTTTATTAAATTTAATAATTTTGTTTTTACAGTTTCTGCCACTTCCTAGCTCTTCTCCTGTATTAGTTATCCATTGCTATGTATGATTATTCTAAAACCTAGTGTGACTTAAAACTATTTTCTTTTTAATTTTACAGTTCCTTTCAGTCAGGAATCAGAATGCAGTTAACCAGGTCTTCTTTCTAGTCCTTCAAATAGTGAAGGTGTACACTTAGGATCTGGGGTGCCATACAGGGAAGGATGTGTTTTTCGGCAAGACTGAGTACCTTAAAGGTTGCTAGACTGAAGTCCTTACTTTCTTGAAAGCCGTAAGTCCAAGCCAATTCCAAGTTCTCCTCTCTAGTGTGCCAGCTTACTCTGTCAAAGCACGAAAGCTGAAAAGGGAACAGACAGTTGTCATCTTTGCCACATCCTAATGATTAGAAGTAAATTACTAGATTCAGCCCACATTCAAGTCTGATCAAACTCTCATTCATTTGATCATTTCAAAGTAAATTACTCCATCATCTCATCCATAAATATGTATCTCTAAAAGATAAAGTATTCTTTTATCATACCATTATAACAGCTTAAAAAACGAGTAAGTCAAAAATTTAAGACTAAGGAAGTCTGAAGTCTGTAATCAGTATTCAAATTTTCCAAGTTACTTTACATACGATTATTGAACTCAGAATTCAATGGTACCACATTATATCTGACATTTAAGTCTCTTTCATAGGATCCTAAATTATTTAATGGTCTGGGCCTCCAATAACTCTTCCCTGCCTCCTTTTCTCTGTGTTCATGTTGACTTTATGTTTTGATGTCCTATTGTTTGGTTTTCTTAGGAAAAATTTGCTTTCATTAGATTTTGAAGGCAGTTAGTTGGTAATGAAAATAATTGTTCTTTTTTAATATTTTATCTATTATTTTTATTTTATGTGTATGAATGTTTTGTCTGCATGTGTGTAAGTGCACCACATTTGTGCAATACCTGAAGAAGCCAAAAGGGAATGTTGGAGCCCCTGGAACTGGAGTTGCAGGTGGTTGTTAGCCTTCATGTGGGTGCTGGAAATCGAACCTGGGTCCTCTGGAAGAAGAGCAAGTGTTCTTAACCACAGAGCCATCTCTCCAGAAATTCCCTCCCTGAAAATAATTATGTTCTTCAGTGAGTATTAAAATATATTTAAAAAGTGGCATGGTAAATATTCAGACATTCAGAGAAATATCTTTTCTTATGCAGACATATGCATATTATTTAAGAAATTTATACATATTGAGCTGGGCATCATGGTGAAAAACTGCAATTCCAGCACTCAGAACATTGAGGTAATAGGTTCATAAGTTCTAATCCAGCCTGGGCTCTAAGACAGGATCCTGTCTCAAAAACAAACACAAGCACAAAAAGAGAAAAAGAGAAAGATAAAAGTCTGGCAATTGTTTACACCCTCACCTATGCTTCATTTATTCATGTAATAACACCCTTTCAGGATCTTCCCAAAGCAGATACAGATCTACTTCCTTCTTCCTAAGGCTGCATGGCTTGCTTATACCATTGCATATTTAACCCATCCCTAATGGATGGACTTCATGCTAAAAATAAAGGTAGTAGTAATAATACTCATTTTGTTTTGTTCTTTGAAACAGGGTCTCACCATATGACCCAGACTGGCCTCAAACTCATGATCCTCTGCCTCAGTCTTCCAAGTGCTAGAATTATTGGCATGTGCCACCACACCCAGCCAATGCCTAGCAATTTTAAATGCTATTACATGCCAAATTAGGGTACCCAGATAAAACAGATCTTAGTTAAAGTTTAATCTCAAACAGGCAACAAATAAATTTTAGGACAGAAATGTCCTGCTGCTTATCTGAATCAGGAGCTACTGAACAAAGGGTACAAATTTCTATTTGTAAGCTGAGCAAAATCTAATATACACCATGGGTGGTGATGAATATGTTAAACAATTTGTGATGATCATTATACAGTGTCTACCTGCACTAAATTATCATGATGTACACTGCCATGGAGATGTAGCTCATGCCCACCAAAATCATTTTACAGCTTGATAACCAATGTAGTAATATTGAAAGGTGGTAAGACCTTTAAGAGGTATGGCTTAGTGGAAAGTGATTGGGTACTACCTGCTGTACTGGATAGCTTTAGCTGTCAAGTTGACACACCTGGGTTGAGGGAGCCTCTACTGGGGAATTTCCTCTATTGGACTGGTCTGTAGCCATGTCTGTAGGACAGTCTTTTGATTGTTGAGTGATATGGGTGGGTCCAGCCCATTGTGGGTAACTCCACCCCGGGCAGGTATTGAATAAGAAAGCAGTCTGAGCATGGGCCAGGGGAGCAAGCCAGTAAACAGCATTCCTCCATGGCCTGTGCTCTATCAAGCTCCTGCCTCCAAGTTCCTGCCCTGAGTTCCTACCTTGGGCTCCCTGATGAATTGTGACTGGAAAGATGTAAGCCAAATAAACCCTTTCCTCCCCAAGTTGATATTGGTCAGAGTGTTTTGTCACAGCAATGGAAAGCAAACTAGAATACCTGTCTCTCATGAAGGGGTTAATGCTGATCTAGAAGAATAGGTTAGGCCTTCCAGAAGTGCATTACTTCCCATGGAAGTAACAGAGTGGTGTCATAAAAGAGTGAGTCTCTTGTCCCCTAGCATTTCTTCCTTGCTCACACAAGTATCTCTTCTGCAAGTGTTCAGTTCCATCCGTTTGTGTTTCTCCATCATGCTGTGACATAACCCCATATCATATACTAGAGCCTTCTGTTTGGACTTGCCAATTACCAGACTCCTGAACCAAATAAACCTCTTTTCTTTGTATGTTAACCAGCGTCAGGTATTCTGTCAAGCAATGAAAATGGCCTATACTTTCAACCTTGTTTGTCAGTTTTTTAAAAGCTGGTTTTTTTTACTCTGTGAATTTTTTGTTGCAACTTATAAACAATATCAATCAGGTGGTCAAATAATCAGATTATCATTTTCCAAAATCTTTATGACCTCTTCAAAGTTCAGCAAACCAGTTTTGGGAAAATAGCAAGTAATTTTTTGTTTCTCTGTATCTTTTCTTCAATGTTAATCCTCAACATATTTCCAAACTAGAGAATAACTTTCTTGTCCTACACTTTGAAAATTGGATTGAAACTCTTACTTTATAACCAATATTTTAACATCTTCTCTATAGTGATGGCAATTCATAATTTATTGTTAAATATCTTTATATTTAAGACTTATGGGGCTAGAGAGATGGCTTAGTGATTAAGAGTACTTGCTGCTCTTGTGTAGGACCGTGACTCAGTTCCCAGCACCCACATGGTGGCTCACAACTGCCTGTAAATCTAGTTCCAGGGGATCCAACATCCTTTTTCTGGCTTCCATGTGTACCTGCATGAGCCCTATAAATATAAATAAAATTTTTAAAGGCTACATGTTTTAAAGAAAATGACAAATAACCTAAATCTTCCATTAGAAAAGCTTCAATATGAAAAACCAGTATATCCCATCCCTTGCAATAATGGGCAGGCCATTTTGTAGCTACGAACTGTTCATTTTCTTCCATAACAAGTTTATAGTCTGAATGGAAGTTGTCAAAATATGAATGTGTTAATCTGTTGCATATACCAACTGTGTACACGGATGAGAAGAGTGTAGTTTTCATTTGATTAAGGCACAAGCAATCTATTATAGAATATTTTCTACAGTTCTACTAAAAGTTTTGTATATAAATTGTGTGTGGGGTTGTTTCTGTTTTTTTTTTATTTATTTAATTTTTTTAGATAGAGCCTCCCTGTAGTCCTAGCTGGCGTATAACTCCTTATGTAGATGAGGCTGGCCTCAGTCTCACAGAGTGCTGCCTGCCTCTGCCCCCTTAGTGCTGGAATTAAAGGTGCTCTCCACTACACCCAGCTTTTTATATAAATTGTTTTTAAAGACAGCTTGAAACTATTTTCAAATCATCTGTCTTAGAGTAGGGGAATATATTTTTGTTGTGATTCAACACATATTTAGAATTTATAATATTAAAAAATGAAATGAGGATTAAGATTTCTTTTTACTTCTTAGATTTCCCTGGTCAGTGATCCTAATCTTATTTATTGGCAATATATGCTTTGCCAAAGGTAGTATTTTCTATCATGTCAATTTAGCTAAAACTTGTGCTTCCCATTACTTTTTTCCCAACAAATGGGTTGCTTTCAAAAATTTTAAATTATTAAACATTCTATAATTGAGACTACACAGTATTAAGTCAGATTTTTTTCCTGAAATGAGAAAAACTCATATTCTAATGTTTATTTTAATAGGAGAAAAAAAGAAGGGGATACTCATCTAAGAAACTTTTACCATAAATGAACAATTTTCAAGGAAAAATTCCTATGTTTACCTGAGTTACCCTAAATGTCAAGCTGGAAACTGTTTATCCCCATCCTAGTGATTTGCTTGTCACAGATTCATATTGGTTATATATAGTCAACGCCAGTTATGCCTAATAATTCATATATGACTTGGCCAGTTCTCACTGCTTTTAGACATTTCAGTTCTCTCACAACAAAGAATATGTAGAAGAATCATAAGGACCAGAAAACTGGAAAGCTGGGTACAGTGCTGTGTGTAATTCCAGCATTCAGGTGCTAAGGTCAAGAAGATTGTGAGTTTGAGGCCAGCCTGAGCTACGTAGCTAGGCCTTGTGTGCCCACCCACTAAAGGGGGGTGAGGAAAACAGGGAATCAGATGTAGCACAATGTCTGTTGTGTGGTTTTGACTTTGTACTTACTGGCTCGATTCTCTTGCTGGAATTTAGAGGAAAGATGTACCATTTTGTTGGTTAATGAAAAACCTTGGCCTGTTTCCAGATTCTAGCTTTTGATTTCCTCTTTGTTTTGTTGACTATGGGCATACCTAAGTTACTTCTGGCTTTTTCACAATGACAACTGAAAACCTGAGATTAAAATATTAAATTTACTTCTAAAGCTACTAGTCAATAAGGTGACAGCTGTGAATGTGTTGGCTCAAGTGATGTAATTGTCACTCTCATCAAAGGAATTGCCTCTCATTAGATTTAGCTCCATTCTCGATAAGACATCATCATAAATATGACATAGGATTCATTTCAAAAGATCAGACCTATTAAATCAGTACTGGAGCCTGCTAGAAGACATAATTTTAAAGCATTAAACACTCTTAAACACATGACCCTTCTTCCCCCAGATATCTTTGAGGAGATGAAATTAAAATGTAGTCTGTTAGGTATTTTTCTGAGGAAAAACCTCGTCAGATCTTTACAACAGTGGAATATTGCATATCACGAATGTTTGACTTTATTCCACCAGACTCAACAATGAGTACATCGTACTTATCTCTGCTTATAATAGGGACCCTGAAACGTGTGAAGACATGCTTCAAATTAGGAAGAAATTGCAAATGCATCTAGTTTAAGGGGAGATAGACTATCTGCTAATTGCTTCAAGAATTGAGTGATTTGGAAGACCTCAGGAGAGGGTTCATTTCTCTGATTTGCATACACTCAGCTCAGGCTACCTGGCTTACTGTAAATGCCTTGATGATGTTGTGTGTGGAGTGTTCCTCATCAACACCAGAGATTGCGAAGGATCCCTTGGCTCTGGGGAGCAGAGAGATTCTTCCTTCTAAAGAAGCTGCTTCTTGTTGATATCCAGTCCTTAGAAAAGCAGACTTCACATTATGACAAATGATCGAATTTTCAGATAGTCCATTGCTTTGTTGTTATTACTGCCAATAATTAATTGGCTTAATTTTCATGGTAAAGCCAGTTAATACTGGCACTTTTGGCTCTCACAGAGATTTTCTCTTTAGCAGGCTAGTAAAAAAAAGGTAGGAAAAGAACTAACACTATTATTTTTGCTTCATTTCAGAGATGTTAGTACTCGGTGGTGTTAATAACCAAGGACTCTTATGGCCACAAAATCAAGTGCAAAGATGGCTTAGAGCCTGCCTTTTGCACAAGCTGAAAATACAGACTCTGCTGAAGGAGATGAAGGAAGCAAGGAGAGAAAAGGGGCAGGGGATGAGAGACGCAGTGAAAACATGTCCACTGAGAAGGGACAAAGGAGAGTTGCGGGCGAGGAGCACTGCAGGTGAACCGAGAAGGAAGCATGAATCTAGTGGAGGGCAGAAATACGGACAAAGAGGGAGCAGTGAGCCTAGAGGGTGGAGCATATAGAGAAAGAAAAGAACTAAAATGGAAGCGATATAGAATACAGCATTGTACAGTGTGGACTGTACATTATACTACTTAAAAATTAAGCCCAACAGCAAAACCTTCATGTTTGCCACAGTTTATATATGGACTGCAATGAAAATCTAACCTGTGCTCTAATCCAAGAATTTTGTACATCGTATGTGTCTTCCATATTAGGACCACTAGAGTGAGGCTTTAGAAAATTAGCTCTGCCTATACCATACTAAAAGGTATTTTTAAACAATGCCTTATAACCCCAGTTTCTGGACATATGAAGACAATGAAAATGTTAGGGTTTTACATTTATCTTGAGTACACAACTGTGATTTTAAATAGTATGAAGTCAAAGACAAAATGCACTGTAAAAATTAAAAGATTCATAAGATTAGCTTTCATTTCAGAGAAATCTGTTAAATATGAATGTAAAAATGAATAAAATATAAGGTCATAGGGAAATCATCCTGTTTTCATGGACCTTGGTCATATAATAGAAGTTACATTTGTTACTGAAGTGTGACTGGAAATAGAATTCAAGATAAGGTATTAATCACAATTAGCATGACCATGACAGGTCCGCAGTGACAAATACTTAACAAGTAGTAAGAATGCTTATTCATAACAAGCCTCTTCATTCATTCAATTCTTCATTAACAGGGCAACCTCTTAATAAGTTCAACATAAAGTTGGTATAACACGTTATTTGCATTTCTCTCATTTTATTTCCATTTTAGAGGTGTATTGTTAACAAATTGAGATAAATCACTTAAAACATATAATTACTTGGATATAGTGGCATAGTAATTCCCTAAGCAATTGCATGGTTATAAGTTGTCAGTGTGCATATTAATTTATCATACCACCAGCCTCATCTTCACTGATTTGCTACTGGCTGTTAGAAAAACATTATGAAGCACATGCTGCCCTTCCTTGAAAGTTTCATTGAGGCACAAGTAGGGCAAACACTGTTTTCCAATTAGAATCCTGCTGTTTGCCAGGACTTGACAATGACTAATTACAGTCCTAAATGACTTATTATGTCTGAATGCATGATTATTTATAAATACATTTTAAGAACTGCATAAAATAATCATTCCCGGTTTAAATATGAAAGGCTATTTTTTGTGCAAAGGGCAAAGACCTGTTGAACAGCTTGAGGTCAAAGGAAAGATGTTTAATGTTAATGTTAGAGGTGCTTAAGCAATCGTTACCTCACAAAGGAAAAATGAGAGTAAGTAGTTTATGATAATGAAGTTTCAAGAGGATAAGTGTTAGTCAGTCCTACCGACTATCAAAGAGGATTTTTGGAGGCATTTGCTGTTCTTAAATATGCAATTACCTTCCTAGGCTTCTTTTTGCAAAAAAAATTTACATTTTATTTATTTATGTATATGTTTATATATTTTGTGTGTGCTGTATGCATGTATGTACTTGCGTGTGCACCGTACTGAGTGTACATCAGAGGACAACTTTCAGAATTCAGTTCTCTACTTTTACCAAGACTACCAAAGTCAGGTCTTCAGGCTTGGTGGCAAGTATGTTTATGTGCCTAGCCATTTCACCTACACCTTCTTGGAGAACTAAATAGTCAAAGTAAATACAGCACTTGGACTGGTGCCTAGCACATTCAAAGATTTAGTTTTCAATCCTGTAGCTCAGTGACATAGTAACAAGCATGAGCTACATGGCAGGTTCTGACACCATAAAGCCAAGGTACGATTTTGGAATATGTAACTGAAATTTTGAAATATTTCAAAAGTAATTTGGTCATCAATTGCTCATCGTTTAACTAAACACTGAAGAAAGATCAACACCATGCACGACCATTGAAATGGGCTCTCTGGTGCAGTAAGTCAAATATGTGGAAAAAGAGCAAAGCGGAATTATGAGTTGTTAAGTCAAAAACTACTTTTAAATTTTGGAACTGCTTCAAGCACATATGAGTAGATAAACTATTATGTGAAATGTCATGCTTGTACAACAAAAGCTATCGAGTCCTAGCTTTATAAATGTTTTTACACACTCATGTGGCAGACAAGGCATCCGATGTAATTCCTGTATTTAAGAAGTGTCACTTAAGCCACTGTGTGGTAATTTATTCATAAACACAGGCAGCTACTCCTCTTCCTAATGATATTTAGAATACCTAAAAGAAAAACCAGTATGAGGGATGGAGAGATGGCTCAGTGGGCAAAGCGCTCCTTGCACAAGCAAGAGAACCCGAGTTCAGATCCCCAGCACCCATATGTTCAAACATTGGCCTGCCATAAACATTCACAATCCAATTTTCAAAGTGTACAATAAAATGATAAAAACCTCAGTTGGATTCCCAACACCCTCATGGTTGCACTCTCAGTAAGTACAGTTCCTGGGATACATTGCCAACCTCTGCAGTGCCTGCAGTCATGTGGGCCACTTACATGCAGGAGAAACACTTAAGCACTAAAAATAATAAAAATTAAAACTGAAACAAATAACTTTTTTATTCTTTTTTTTTTAATTTTATGTGTATGAGTGTTACGCCTGCATGTAAGGGCACCCATGTTGTGCAATGCCAGCAGAGGATAGAAGAGGCTGTCAGATCCCTTGGAACTGGAGTTATGGTTGGACAGTTGTTAGCTGCCATGTGGGTGCTGGGATTCGAACCTGGGTCTTCTGCAAGAACAGTCAGAGCCATCTCTCCAGCCCAAAAACAAATAACTTTTTAAAAAATTAAAAATAGGGACTAGAGAAATGGTTTAGCTGCTCAGGCAGAGGACTGGGGTTCAATTCCTAGCATCCACATGGAGACCAACAACTGCCCTTAACTCTAGTTGCAGGGGATGTGACTCCTTTTTCTGGCTTCTGTGGGCAATGGGCATAAATGTAGGTAAAATACTCACACACATAAAAATCAATAAATAATAAATAAATAAATGAATAAATGGTGAATAATATATATAAACCTCAGAGAAATGCATCAATACCATGAAAAATGGAAGTGAACATTCAAGTGTTTAATGGCTCCTGCCTCCACACAGTTTGTCATTCCTATAATCTACAATTAAAACCCATTTCATTATAGCCCCGGATTAAATTTTTATTACATTTACTATATATTTATTTATTATTTGTTTGTTTGTTTGTTTGTTTATATGCATATGCCATGGCACCTTTGTGATGGTCAGACAACTTTCAGTAGACAGTTCTCTCCTTCCACCATGTGATCCCAGGGATCCAACTCAGGTTGTCTTGATCAGCAGCAAGCACCTCTACCCATCTCGCTGGCCTGCAGATTTGTTTGTTAAGTTTACATAGAAGAGATTTCTCTAGCTCATGAACTTCATATTCTGTAACCTTTATTCAATTACTCTCAGTGTTTTTCTTATCTAAGATTGAGAATCTTATTACTTTTACGTTTATTAGCTTTTCTCTATGATCCATTTCCTTGTGACATCCTATTCTTCTCCAGAGCTTCTTTTTTCCACTTGAGGCAGAGCCTCATGTGACCCAGGGTAGCCTCAAATTCACTATGTAACAGAGATTGTCCTTGAGCTCCTGACTCTCATATCTCCGCCTCCTGAGTGCTGGGATTACAGGCATATGCCACCACGTTGGGCTTTCTGGAATTTGCCACGCTGGGTTTCTCTAGCCTTCCACAGTCTATTTACCCTTCTCTATCCCATCACTTAGTCCCCAGAAATCAACTTACATGGACCATAGCAATGGGTAGATTTTCTCAGCGATAACCATTTCAAATTCTTTAGCTCTGGCTTCCAATATTTCAGTCTTTAGGTATTATTCATTGACATGTTGCAGCAAAATGTTCACCTTTTTATACCTCTCTTTCTTTCAAACACACACACACACACACACACACACACACACACACTTTGTGGCACTAAATTACATCCCTATCCCACACATATATTTTCATCCTGTGTCAAACAAATTATATATTACCTTGTTTTGTTAGATATTCAGTATGCACATAGTTATAACTATATAAATATTATACACTATTGAGTACATCAAATGCTTTAATTATCTTTCCTATCTTTTATTATTATTTATTTATTTCTTCTTGGTGTGCGTGGTATGGTATGTTCTTATGGCTTAGTGTGGGTGTGTGTACATATGTGCACATACATGTGGAGGCAAGAAGTTAACATCAGATGCCTCTCTTCAGTTGCTATTCAACTGCTATTTTTTAATTGAGCTTTTATGCATTTCATGCAATAGTTTTTAATCAAATTTAGACCCCTCCCCCATTCATGTCCTCACAGCCCCCACTGAACCTCATGCATTCTATTGTACATGCTGTCCTACCCAGTCAAGCATTTGTACCCAGATGTCCTTCAGTGCACGTTCATCCACTGGGGTCTAGACAGCCTATCTAGAGATCTTAAGGACTATGTACTCTCCCTTGTCCAGCAGTAATCAGTCACCAACCATTCCCAGACTAGGCTCAGGGAGCTTCCCGTTTTCCTCGCTCTGCCCTTGGCCCTTTTCTGATTGAGTCAGCATGGGTCTTATGCATGACACCGCCATTGCCACACGTTCACATGAGCAAGCTTCCAATGACCCGAAACCTTCTGTTTCAGCTGTTATTTTTTGATACAGGGTCTCTCACTGAAACCTGAATCTCGTTGATTCAAGTAGACTGGCTGGTCCATGAGTTTCTGGGATCCACCTGATTCCATCTCCTCAGTGCTAGAATTAGGGGCATGCACGGCTGCACCCAGCTTTTTTACATGGGTTCTGGAAATCCAAACTCAGGTTTTCATGCTTACATAGCAGGTATCTTACTAGCTGAGCCATCTCCCCAATCTCCTTTCTTATTATATATATA
>NW_008338720.1:953217-975476 GCF_000622305.1 Nannospalax galili | reverse complement strand
TATGTATAAATTTTTAATTTATTATTTTATGTGTATGAGTGTATTGCTTGCACGTATGTAAGCGCACCCATGTCATGCCTTGCCCATAGAGGTCAGAAGAGGGCATCATGTCCCTTGGAACTGGTGTTAGGGATGGTTGTTAGCCACCATGTGAATGCTGGGAACCAAATCTGGGTTCTCTGGAAGAGCAGCTAGTGCTCTTAACCACTGAGCCATCTCTCTAGCCACCTTTTTAAATATTTTATTCTTCTAGAATTAATCACTGCCTTTCATTTTTGTCCCTCTTCCCCTGTTAAACTTATATCGGAGTCAATGACCGATTCATCCACAAACTGAATGGGAAGAAAATCTTTTCATATGTCCAGATATCAGATCTACATAGCTTTCTCAATGAGCAGGCTTCCTGGTGTTCACCTTCTTTCTGCTCTGGGCTGCTGCTTTGTTGACCTGCTGCATGGCTAGCACACAAGGACATTCTCTCACCACGCTCTTCTTTTTATTCTTCTCTTTTTTTATTTTTTTATTTTTATTTTATGTGTATGAATCTCTTCCCTGTATGTATGTAAGTGTACCATGTGCATGCAATGCCTACAGAGGCCAGAAGAGGGTGTTGAATCCCCTGAAGGTGGAGTTACAAATGGTTAGTCACCATGTGAGTGCCAGGAACCAAACCCAGGTCTTCTGCAAAAGCAGCCAATGGTCTCAATCACTGAACCACCTCTCTAGCCCCTATTCTCTATTTTTACTCCCTGTTTTGGGTACCATACTTTTCCTTCATCAGTTAACTTGGTTGTTTTCTTGGTATACGTTGCCCAGGAGCTTATGAGAACTGGTATATGCAGAGATATTTGGGAGATATTAAATATCTGCAACACTCTTTCTGGATATAGAAATACAAGTTAGAAAAACATTTCTTTGTCCTCAAAATTTTGGAGACATTGTTCTGTTGTTTTCTAGATCCCAGTGCTGCAGTTGTGAAATCCAGTGTTGCTCTCATTCTTGATTGTTCGTGAGGTATTTTTTCCTATTTATGTTCAAAACTTTCAGAACTTCCTTTCTCCAAAGCACTGAAAATTTGCAGTCATCATTACCTTAAGGTAGAAACATGCCTTTTTTTTTTCATTTATCGTGCTGAAACTTCAATACATCACCACCACCATCACCACCCTGCCCAGAACCCAATGTTCTCCAGTTGTAGTAATTATAAGAAATGTTGCTCTGGTGATTTTTACACCACTTTATTATTCTGTTTTCTAAAGTAGTTCTTTAAAATTATTTAAATATTGGGTAACATGGTTAATGCTCAGTTTTTCTTTTCTCTAACATCTAGACTATTTCTTTGGCTTTATCTTTAAACTATTACTTGAGTTCTTAGTTTTCCTATTCTAGTTTTAATATCCCTGTTGGCATAATGCTTTGCTTTTCTTGCCTTGTGTTCTTGTTGAAAGAAACAGTATCTTTTTTTTCTTATGCAAGCTTTTTCTTTCAGGACATTTCTTTTATGGCTTCTGAATTCTTATTTATTTATATTTTGGTCTCTGCTTTTTATATTTGAGGTTTCTGTTTAGTGGCTGATAATTCTTTACTGCCAAGAATGAAAAATTAATTCTAGCATGAAGGGGTTCACAAGTCCCCAGCCCTAACTGAGGAGCAATGGACAGTTGAAGGCTTTGGTGGGGAGGAAGAAAACTGACTAGTTTTATTTAAGGGATGGATCCTAGTAGGTTGACCACACTCTAGTGGATGACCCCACACCCAGAAGTAGATGGGCTATAAATTGTACTTGATGGGTTAATTTTTTAAAAGATGAAGTTGGGGAGTAAGGAGATGGGATTAGATCTGTGTAGAGTTGGGGGAAGAAGGGAGCTGAATATGATCAAATATATTGTAGGAAATTCTCAAAGAATTAATAAATATTATATTAAAAAGAGTGAGACCGAGAAGTGGGATGCACACTTGGGAGGCAGAGGCAGGCAGATCACTGTGAGTTCAAGGCCAGTTTGGTCTACATAGTGAGTTCCAGGTCAGCTGTGGCTACAGGGAGGCCCTGTCTCAAAAAACAACAAACAAGCAATAATAACCCCAAAAAACCAGAGTGAGATGTTAAACACTGATTGCAACTTCTGTGTGTGTGTTGCGGGGCTTGTCAGTTGGCGAGTTTCATATCGAGCCATCAGCATTTGAGTAAACTTGGGCTCTCTCAAAATAGAGTGCATGTAAGTTTTCTACCTTGATCAAGTCTGCTTCCTCAGAAAAAATTATTCCATGTCTGCATGGGGGTAGATATCTGAATGAAGCCCCAGGTTGAGCAAGGCAAGAGGTTAAGGCACCTCATTATTCTGTGTGTAAAACTTCTCTTGGTGTTCTGTTTCCAATATAGCACCTCATTTCTGCCACAGTTGGTTGTGATGCTTCCAAGTTCAGAGATTTTCTGATACAAAGTCTTTTTAAAATATGCTGCCTCCTGCCAGTATGATAGAAAGGTAGTTGTCTGGGTACCCAGGGCAGGACAAATATGTGGTAGCAAATGTTCCCAAAATGTAAGCCTTATGTATAATTTTAAGTTTTCTGATTATATTAGAAGACAGCTAATAACAAGAGCTGAGGTTCCAGGCAAACTGCCATCCTATTCTGACCTTCATAGTCATTTCATGCATGTGGTGAACTTACACACATGCAGGCAAAGCACTCATACACCTAAAATAAAAATAAATTGATATCATTCTTTTAAATTTTTATTTATTTTTATTTTTGGTGTATGAGTGTTTTGCCTGCATGTAAGTGAACCACATGCATATAATGCCCATGGAGGCCAGAAGAGGGCGACAGATTCCCTGGAACTGGTGTTATGGATGGTTGTTAGCTGCCCTGTGGGTGCTGGGAACCAGTCTGGGTCCTCTGCAAGAGCAGCTAGTGCTCTTAACTGCAGAACCATCTCTCCAGCCCTGCAAAAATATTCTAATGCCTTTGTCTATCCACCTGTTTGCCCAAAATAGTATGAGCTCCTGTACGCAGTGAGACTATCTTATTCTAGCTCAAGTGCCCACACGCACTAGCTTTGAAATATCTGTTTGATAATTGAAAGAACAAGTATCCACTTAAGGCAGATACTTATCTAGCATACACAAAGCCTTAGGTTCAATCTCAGTACTGAAAATTAATTATGGGAATTTTGACCCAAGTCAAGTTTAAAATCTTTTTTAAGTGCCCATTTATAGTAGGTATAAAAATACATGGAAGATAGCTGGGCATGGTGGTGCACGCCTTTAATCCCAGCACGCGGGAGGCAGAGGTGGGCGGATCTAAAAAAATGAAGGACGAGTGAAGAATTTGGTACGTTTATAAGCCTGAATGTGCACACTTTTTTCTTTCACATTTTACTATTTGCGTATTTAACAGGAACAAATACATTAGACATAAAATGCTTGTAGAACTGTAATCATATCTATCCATGAAAGCTCCATTCACTGCTGCTCGATTTCTGAGATCCCATTTATGTGTATTGTCGGTGGATTTAGGCATTCCTCCAGCCCCCCAGTGGTAAGCGTCAATGTAGTCAGTTCATTAAGTTGATTCAAATCAGAGGGTCCAAAACAAGAAATCAAAAACAGGACTGGGGAGGACAAACGTACTCATTACTTAGTTACTCTGTGATGTTGTTAGGCATTTGCTGTCCTACTTGAGCTGGGCAGGTGCTAGTCAGCACCTGCTGCAGTCTGAGAAGCATACCATCTTAGCTATCCTGGTTGATTGTCTGATTGCTACTAAGAAACCCACCCTCTTCTAGTACAATCTGCAAGATCCACCATGACTTTCTTCTTTCTGACATTTCTTAGGAAAATGAAGAAAATGCTTCCAAAGCACTTCAAATTTATATTAAATCTCATTCAGCCCAACCCTTTTTGAAAACTAAAACATTAAATTCTGTTTCATTTACTTACACATACAGGTTTTATAAAGACAGATTTTTAATGGTTTAAATATTGCCAATTAAATTAAAAATTCCTAAACCTGGCCTGGTGAGATGACTCAGTGGTTAGAAGCTCTTGCCACACAAACCTAACAGACAAAGGAGAGAGCTCACTCCTGAAAGCTGTCCTTTAATCTCCATGTATATGCCTGCCTGCACACACACACACACACACACACACACACACACACACACACACTAAAATAATAATAAAAATTTAAATTCCTAAATAATTTTTACTTAATGATTGAAATGATAGCTATCATAGGCACATTTAGAGCAATACCTTTGAGAAACAAAAATACTCAGAATGTGTCTATCGTAAATCACCAAACTGGCATAATTGGCATGTAGTTAAGATCTAAAATCTTAGTAAGGTAAATTGACAGGTAGGCCATAACTGAGCTTTAAAATTAAAATTCTGTTACTTTTGTTTTGTTCAACGATTGAGCTATGTGGAGTTTTAAGAAAACAAATGGACCAGATCATCTTAGAGATAAGTTATATAATTTAGAGATTCCCAAGTTTTTATGAGTTTGAGATTTCTCTTCTTTTAGGGAACAATTTCTTTAATCCCAAATTGAATTTCTCACTGAATTTAACTGTGAGATTATATAAGATAAATTTTGTTTACAAAGAATAAATTTTTCATCAAATACTGTCTTGTGGTCAGACATGGTAGCACATGCATATATTCCAGCATGTGGAAAGCTGAGACAGGAGGATTGCAAAATTGGAGGCCAGCCTGAGCTACATAGTAAGACTTTCATCATTACAAACAAATCTTAAAATAATGCTCATTTTAAACCAAAAGCAATTGGGGCAGGAGAGATGGCTCTGTGGTTAGGAGCCACTCCACTCCCCGAACCCATATGGTGGCTAACAGCCATTCATAACTCCAGTTCCAGGGGAATCTGACACCATCTTCTGATCTCCAGGGGCATTTCACAACACAGGTGCACTTACATACATGCAGGCAATGCACTCATACACATAAAATAAAAATAAAATAAAAAAGTTTTAAAAAACCAACAAACCAAAGGCTTTCTTTGGCAGGGTGCAGGGCAAAGTCTCATGTAACCCAGGGTGGTCTCAAACTTCTAATCCTCTTGCCTCTACCTCCTCTATGCTGGGAATATATGCATGTTCCATTACATCTGGTTTATGCAGTACTGAGTATCAAATCCAGGCCTTCATGCATCATAAACAAGCCCTCTATGAATTTAGCTAATCCTCACCTCCTGAAAGTGATTTATAATCCAATAATATTGTATCTCCCACACTTTGCCTATGATAAAATGACCCACATTTGGTTGGTAATAAACTGCTCTGAAGTGCTGCATTGCTAAATCTAGTTCCCAGGGCTTATTTAAACTCCATGGCAATTTCCACTAAATAAGAAAGCTTTCTATCTGAAATGCTTTCCTGTAGCCTCGGGAACCACGCTGGGTCCTCAGTTAACACAGCCAACCACAAGGTTGTCCTTTCTTGGTTCCTTTCTCTTCACTTGGTCAGTTGATTTTTTGGTTGTTGTTTATTCCTTTTTTTTTTTTTTGGTCTTTTTGAGACAGGGTCTCCCTGTAGCCCCTGTTTATTCTTTTAAGAGGAAGGTTTAATGCACAGGGTCAAGAAGCAGAAGTAGAAATGATGAGCAAGTTCAACTTTGGTTGAGGGGGAAGAATGCTCAGTTTATAAATGTCTCAGGTATTTCCAATAAATTGGAGGTCACCACAAAAGATGTTAGGGTAATAAATCCAGCCTCTAAGCATGCACTCCCTTTGCCCAGTGGGGAGCCTCTGGGGATTATTTGTCTGCTGTTCATTATCTTGTCTGCATTATTCAACAGCTCTGTTCTTGCTCAGTGGGCTTCAGAGAGCCTCTAGCAGCTGCAGCATCCTCCAATTTTTACTTAAGTTCTTTTTCTAATAGGGGAAGAAAAAAGAACAGAAGAAAACCTGTCTTTAATGGCTAAGAACTACCTGAGTAATAGACTCCACATCAAAATCAAGTTTATTTGCTTATTTTGAATCAATTGTAGCATTGTTATATCATAATAATTAGAAGACCAAAAGAGAAAGTTTACATTTAAATACTAAGAATATGGCGATAAAAAATAAAAAAACCCCAAACCACCCAAAAGACAGAATGAAAAGGTTTTTTTTGAAACATGAGGTTTAAGCTCTCCTGAAATCTACTGTACTATCAAAAGAGGGTGGCTTTGAAGAGGGAGCAGAGCTCATTGATTAGTCTACCCAGCTAAAACCTTTGCATTTGACATATTTAGTTATCTCTCAGGTAAGCTATATTTCAAAAAAAGTTAGCATTATTCATGATCCCAATTAGTAGAAATCTCTTGAATCTAACCTAAAGCTATTATTGTATAATTTAGGATGGTATTTTATTCATTAACCAGATAATGGATAAAGTGAGGTGGTTTTTCCAAAGACTAGAAGCAGAGTGCCCACTTTCAAAAAAAATAAAATAAAGGTCCTAGTGACAAGAACTGGTAAAGATGGCCAAAAGAAATGGATCAAGCAAGGATTAAGGTCAAAAAGAAGTTAATGGGAGGGTTTCAGGGACTTACTAATTGCTGATGACTTTACCCAAGTTATGTGAGAGTCAGGGAACTAATCTAATCAAGGCTATGGAGAACCACTGGGATTGATACTAGCACCAAGACCTTATAGAAAAGAATATTTAAAAATCTGAGGTGAATGGAAGACCTAGAGATAAAGTAATATTTAAAACTAGATCTAACTCATGTTATTCATAAGGAATTGTTAGCTATCACAATGACAATGTGATTTGTAATTAATGTGAAGCATCCATTTTTCTATAAAAGCTATCTTTGGAGCTAAAATGTGTTCAAGATGGGAGTAGGGAGAAATGCTTTCAGACAAAACAAAGTCATTTAAATTTGCTCTCTTGTGGCCCCAAAGGTCCTCTGATCTTTAAAAGAGAATAGGTCTACAGAGGTTACAGTCCATGTGTATAGTAACAAGGGACTGCAATTTCCTACCATTGAATCATCATATTAAAAACCAAGGGAGCCTTTCAGCACCACCATTTTTGATCAGATTAAGATCTTTAGTTTTGTACAAAACACAGCTCGTTACCCACCCAAAGTCTGCAAGCATCCCTAAAGTGTCATAGAAATGCTAAGCAGTCTCAGGCATCTGGACAATGCCTGCAACCTGAAGGAAAATGAAAGACCATCTCAATTATCACGATATTTGTTACTGGGAAAAATCCAAATAATTAGCTGGATCTGTGGTTGAGACTATGTAAATTGTAAATAAAGGCCTGAAACTTTTTTCCAAATCCTTGATTCCATTTTATCTAGACCTCGTGGTACATATTAAGTGCTCCTAAAGCAAATATGACCATGTTGTCACTTGCTCTCTAAGATTTAAGAATATCATTACAACAAAACTGCGTACTGTCCTTCAAATTGATTTTCTGAGCTGTTAACCATACTGACGCTGCTCCTCTTAAGCTATTAAAATTCGATTTGTAAAGCAGCATTTGCTTGTGAGTATCTGATCCTGTGCTGTCTGGGTTATGTATTCACTCCTTTTCTTAGACCAGAAGTCAAGCTTGCAATCCAGCAAGTTCAGTTCTCATGATTATCACCCTCTGCTATGCAGTCAGCATGAAACAAAAGATTTAAGTGAGAAAGGGCATGTTTAAAGTGGCTCCAGTCTCACAATGTAGGTTCTGAGATTATGTGAAAATAATTTCGATGTCTTATTTTGACGTTGTGTTTAATTTCACCGCTGCTAAAGCCTTAAGTGTCTACTGTCAGGGAAAAGAAAAACTGTCATCTTCATTTCTTTATATCTTATTTGTCATTTTTATTTTATGTGTATGAGTGTATTGCCTGCGTGTAAGTGCACCTGTGTTGTGCAATGCCTGCGGAGACCAGAAGAGAGTGTTGGATTCCCCTGGAACTGGAGTTAAGGACAGTTGTTAGCTGCCACGTGGGTGCTTGGAATGGAACCCAAGTCCTCTGTAAAAGCAGCCAGCTCTCAACTGCTGAGCCATCTCTCCAGCACCTTCATTTTTATTTTTAATTTTTTACTAGTTTCCATATTATCTGCCAACCAAGACAATAAGAAAAACCCAGTCTATCCTATACCCCAAATTTCTTTTAAAGGGAATAAAGCTTCTAATATAAGAAAAGCTAAGCTAGGGCGATAACAAAATAGTATAAGCAGACAGACCTTTTTAGGGAATCATATGATATTAAATTAAATTCTGAATTTCACAGTATTGTTTATTACTATTCAGTCTTCTCCATCCACTCTCTTGTAAAAGAAGGAACTCTGGTTTCACAGTACTTGGAAACACCTTTGGTCAGTCACAGTGCCCACATTCTGGAGTAGTGTTTGCTTCACACACTTCCAATCAGTATGAAATAATCACAGGGATTGCAGGAAAAGTGAGAACAGATGGACAAGTGTCCTTGAGACAGATCTCTTTGTCATTGTTTTGTGTGTATGGTACTGAAGACTGAACCCAGGGCCAAGTGTTCTACCATTGAACTAACTATACCCTAATCCTTGTTCATGCTTCTTTTTAACTATTAAACTGGAAAGGTAGAGATACCTGTTTATGAGCATCTACGTGATCACTAATGAAATATACTTTTAAAAAATATTTTATTTATTATTTTTATTTTATGTGTATGTGTATTGCCCACATGTAGATACGTGCACCCGTGTCATGCAATGCCCATGGAGGACAGAAGAGGCTGCTGGATCCCCTGGATCTGGAGTTACAAACAGTTGTTAGCTGCCATGTGGGTGCTGGGATTCAAACCCGGGTCTTCTGGAAGAACAGTCAGTGTTCTTAACCGCTGAGCCATCTCTCCAGCCCCAAAATACACTTTTTTAAACAAATCTTTTTGAGACAGGGTCTCCCTGTGTCCCCAACTGGCTTGGAACTCACTATGTAGAACAGCCTGGCCTTGAAATCACAGAGAGCCACCTGCCTCTGCCTCCTGAGTGCTGGGATTAAAGGCATGGGCCACCATGCTTGGCAAAATATACTGTTTTAAGAAGGAACTCAAACACAAAATAGAACACTACCACATATTATACCTGTGATCATCAAGCTGATGTGCACAAATCAAATCCATCATGCTGGTTGTATAATACTCAAAGACTGTTTAAGATTTTTTAAATAGTTAAAACTAGTAAAAAGAGGGGCCGGAGAGATGCCTCAGTGGTTAAAAACACTGCTGCTCTTGCAGGGGACCTGGGTTCAGTTCCCCATATCCACAGATATACACACAGAACTAAAAATATAATAAATCAGGGCTGGAGAGACGGCTCAGTGCTTAAGAGCACTGGTTGTGCTTGCAGAAGACCAAGGTTTGGTTCCCAGCACCCACATGGCAGCTAACAATTCCAGTTCCAGGGGATCTGACACCCTCTTCTGACCTCCATGGGCCTTGCACAAGACAGGGACACTTACATACATGCAAGCAATACACTCATACACATAAAATAAAAATAATAAAATATAAAAATTAAAAATTAAATAAAATAAAACTAATAAAAAAATCCATGACCCATAAAATCAAATAGGACCTAAATTTATGTCCACAAATAAAGTTGGCACACTGCTATGCTTATTCTTTTACATACTGTCCATGGATGCTTTTGCACAATGCCAGAATAGAGTGGTTATCACAGGCATTATTTGGTCAACACAGCCTAAAATATTGACTATTTGGCATTATGCAGAAAAATGTATTGATCACTGAGCTAGACCCTGTGCTGAGGAATAAGGTGGTAAGTAAGTCTATATATGTATATGATTAGCTATATTTAAGTATGTGTGTGTTTACATTTAAGCAGCTATAGTTCTGAAACATTCTAAAATTTGAATACATTCATTATCGCTGTTGAATCATTTGTATATTTTCATTTCATTTAAAAAGCTATGTTTCCACCAAAGAAACATACTGCCAGGGTTAGTAACTTTTAGATTTGCGATTATTGGAATGGTAGTACAAAAATAAGTACTTTCCACTTTTTAGCTCTTGCTTTTTAAAAGAATTTCTCTCCTCTCTCTTCCTACCTCCTCATAAATTTTATAAAAATTGACCTGTGTAATAGCCAGAAAATTCCACAGCCCTTAGAAACAATTTTTTAAAGGCTAGCTTCTCAGGCAGCTCTAAGAGTTCTGCAATATATATACTTTCCCAAACAAGCTGGCAAATGTGGCCACTGAAGCAGCTGTAAAAATGGAAATGCAATCACAGAAGAGTTATCACCCTTATGAATTGAGGCGTCTTGACACTACTTGACATTCATTCTCAATTACCAAGTTCAGGCTTCTTGCCTTCATTGAGCGGCACTACAGAGCACCTCACATAAATGAAGGGATGCTGGGCAGCCATGATGGTGTAAGTAGCTTGTTCTCTCCTTCAAAGGACTTGGCATGGCCAACGAAGCTCTAAGCATTAAATTATTTCTTGCAGCAGCCACAGGCTTTTAGAATGCAACCCACTTCTCTCTTTCAGATGTTTATCTTTCAGAGAGGAACCACTCACTTCTTTACTGCAGTCATAAAGACTGCTGTAGTGATAAAAAATAAGACATTTAGCCTGTTTACACACTGGAGCGGAGCTCTGGGTCTAACTGCTTTCTCTCCTACTTTCTGCACTGCTGAGTTATAAAGTAAGACCTGTGGAAAGTTCAAAATGGGGCTGTTGGAGAGTCTACAAGCGAGTCCAGTATGTGACAGAGGAATTGTCCAGACCTTCATGCTTTTATTGCAGAGTTAATCGTAACTTCATGAATTATAAGACACAGAAATATCTATGGCTTCTTTAGAATTTGACATGCCATAAAACTGTGCAATGCTAAGAAACCAAAAGAGTTTGTGTTTTAGACATTCGTGTCTTTATTGGGTGTTTAATATGTTTCAGACTGTGCCAAACAAACCCATGTACAATTGCTAATTATGTTCAGTGTTGTTAAGGAAAACAACAAAGTACTTTGAGGGTGTGTAGGAGGAATGGGTGTGAGTAGGCAGTGTACGTGTCAGCCTAGAAGGATCATCTTCAACCCAACACACCTTGTTGTCAGTGTTATTGTGGTGTCATCATCAGTTATCAAGTGAGAAAAAAGAGATTTGTGTACACACTCCCTGAAGAGCAAAATACTATCCATTTTTACCTCTACTTTCTTCCACTGGGAGACCTCATGCCTAGGATTCCTACCATCCATTTATTAAACATTCTGCCTTTCTCCGTGACTCTGAATCTCTGTGCCACATTCTTTACCTGAAGCTGCCAAGCTGGTATCTCCTGAACATAAGGATGTTTATCTCTTGGAAACTTCTTTTATACTTTCTAAAAATCACTAATACACTTCTGTGTTAGTGACTTTTCTGTGGTTGTGATAAAACACCATAACCAGAAGCAAGTTATAGAAGAGTTTATTTTGGCTTACAGTTCCAGAGGGATGAGTCCACCATGGCTGGGCATGGCAACAGAAGCAGAAAACTGAGAGCTCACATCTTCAACAGCAAACTCGAAGCAGAGAGAGAGAGAACTAGAGTGGGGCAAGGCTGTAGACTTCAAAGCCTGTGGCCAGTGACACACTTCCTCCAGCAAGGGTGCGCTTCCTAAAGTAGTCCCTTGTGTACTACCACCACCTCCCTCAAACAGCGCTGACAACTGGGGACAAACTTCAAATACTGGAGCCTATGGAAACATTCCTCATTCAAACCCCCACAACATTCATTGTTCCTATCCCAGAGCCTACACACCCAGAGGGGAAAAAAATGACATTTGAAATATTCTACAAACAATGGTTACTGTAGGTAGCACAGTTATTCCAACTAAATTTTAGTGAAGAATGTGGAAGAATGGAATCTCACATCACAAACTTTGACTAAATGAACTCAGGTTCCTCAAAATACTTTATTCTGTAATCTAGTGCTAGGTGTGACGCAAGTGGCTTCTATAAGAGTTCAAAATGAATAAGGTCAATGATAGCTGATAGAGCCAAGACTGGTCAGTTTCAGAGAACTCTTAAGACCTGCGCTGAGCCTGTGAAGATGAATTGAATGAGGGACTAGTGAGAGGGCTCAGCGGGTGAAGGTGTTTGAACACAAGCCTGGCACCCTGAATTCTATTCCCAGAACCCACATAAAAGAGTAAAGGGAGAACTGACTCTGAAATGCTGTCCTCTGGCCTCTACGTGTGAGCCTTGGCATGCACGTGCACACACAAAAATACATATACACATCATACTCACATATACAGTAATAAGTCATTTTGCAAAGGATAGGGGCTAGAGAGATGTCTCAGCAGTTAAGAGCACTGGCTGCAAAAGTAGAATCATCATGTCATGGCCCGATTCGTGGCAGGAGAAACCTGGCAAGGGCATCCAAGCCAAGTCAGGGTCCAAAACCAGCTGGAGGCTGTGTAGTCAAGACAAATCTCTTACAGAGACCACAGCAAAGAAATGGGGAAGTGAGTAGTCATTTGGAGGGAAAGGAGAGTGGGAGCCTGCTATGTATGGATTAAATCAGAAATGTGCCCCATTGGCTCATGTTCTCACTACATAGTCTGGCTGGCCTGGGGTTCACTAGGTAGAACAGGCTAGCCTCTATCTCATAGAACTCTACCTGCTTCTGCCTCCTAAGTGATGGGATTAAAGGTACAAGCCACCACACCCAGCTTCCATCTTCCAGTCTCCATCTTGTGGTTCTATTTTGAAGGCTGTAGAGCTTTTAGAAGGTAGAATATAGCTGATCAAAACAAATCACCAGAGCCCTTTGAAGGGAACAGCTATCTCTGATTCCCTGTATCACTCTCTTGGTTCTTGGTCTATCTCCAGATAAGGAGAGAGTTTCCTAAATATGCGCCTGCCGCCATGAACTGATTCTACCATGCCTTCCCCTCCATGATGGACATTGATACTCTCTGAAATCATGAACCCAAACAAATCTTTCCTCGGGCACAGCAAGGTAGGAAGTAACAGAGAACAGATGAAGCTTTTCATCTTAGAGATGTGGTAAGACCATTACATAAAACAAAACCAATGATCAGAAAGCAAAGGGAGAGTTTGCTAAATGGAATGAGCCCTACCAACAACAACAAAAATGATGACAGAATGTGTTTAAAAATCAGGACATTATAATAAATTTAAGATAAAAAGCTCAAATGGAAGCTTGAAAGTGTGGAAGGTGGGAGTGCCGTAATGCCATTTTTGTACAGTGTTGCATGAGACTCATAAGGTTAGGGGGTATATATGGACAGTGAATGCATTGCATTTATCAATCAGATGAGGTATCTAGCAACACCCAACTTTTGTACAGAAAAGAAACTGATACCCAGAAAAGCTGACCCAATATTATCTACCAAGCAAAAATAAAGATAGAAATGCTGAGTTTTACTCTGAAGTTGCAGGCTTGTTTATTTGAACATTCAGGAGATTAGTTAGAAGTAAGAATACGCATAGGAAAATAGTGAGAGGATAAGTGCTTCCTGATTTGAAGACCATGAAAGATGGTGGGGAACAAAGGCCATGATTTGAGAAAATACCAGTTTTTCAAGCGTAGATTGTGAAAATATCCATATAATGTTGCATTGTCTATGTAGGTTGATGTGTGTATTAAACTTACACATAAATATATTTTATACAGAGAGTGCTGATATAGTCTCTGCCAGAGGTAAACCTGGGAAGAGAGGAAGTGGCAAGGGTAAAGGATCACCGCCCCCACATCTTTCTCATGCAGGCATTTCAACCATTTCCTTAAAATAGGAATCGTTTAAGATCATATTATATGGTGTGTGTGTGTGTGTGTGTGTGTGTGTGTGTGTGTGTGTGAAATGAGTTGGTATTCTTTAAGGAACACATAGAAGTGTGCACTATGCATCTACTTGCATAGATAGATCATGTAATAAGACTCTGTAATGTCATGTTTCAATGCTAGAAAAATCAAATAATTCTTAGAAGAGCCTCTTGAGAATAAAAAACAATATTTCTTTGTGTAATAGTTTGCAATTGTCATAAATAATTGTTAAGTGATAGGTCTTTAGGACAACATTGTGGTGCTTTTACAATATTTAGAGAAGGATTTGATTTAATCAGTTTGTACAAATAAAGAATATCCTGATCTTCAGTTTCTGAAGGGTATTCAAAAACATCCTTCTTACTACTTCTGCCCCCAGGGACTACTACCAGAAATACATATTTTACCAATTCAGCCAGACAACTATCTACTTCTACTTTTTAAACATTGAGAGCCATAAGGAGCATAGATATAAAAATAAAAATCAGGTGAGGTCACCTACTTCCTGCTCTGGAACTAGGAGAGTATTGTCCAGCTCCAGGGCTCCCATCTACACCACTTAGCTAGTCAGAACTTGCCCACTCAGTCACCATGTTCCTGCTCCAGGACTAGGCCAGGCCCCACTGATGGAGAGCTCCAGATTAGCCTGGCCAAGAACCAGTTCTGGTGGGCTCCAGAACACCCTGCTGGGCTAATCAGATATCCACCCACTCAGTTGCCATCTTCTGACTCCTGAACGAGGCCAGGAAAGCTCTGCTCCAGTTCCAGAGCAACCTGGTCATCTAGCTAGCTAGAACCAGTCCACCCTGCTTCCATCTCCACACTTACAGTATAACTGTGATTGCTCACCTCATACACCAGACCCATCCCTCCAATAAAAAAATCAAAACTGAGAATCAGAAGCATAAACTAACTACCTAATCAGAGACCAACCAAGCTACAACAATAAAAACAGAATCAAACCTGAACTCAACAAGGCAGGCTAGAATTTCATATCAGACACACAGCCAACCAAAGAAGTCCATAAGCCCAGGACACAACAGAAAAACAAGTAATATGAAAAACCAAGATAATATGTTCCTACCAATTCCATGAAAATATTCTACAATGACAACTACCCATAGGGACCCCAGGATACATAACTGAAAAAAAAAAATGAACGTGGTTGAAGAATTCGAGGATTTTAAAGAACACACAACCAACTAGAAAAACTCAAGAGGATAGGAATAAACTTTTGATCAAAGCTCAAGAAAATACAAATATATGACTGAATGAAGTGACGAAGACAATTCAGGATTTGTAAAGTAAATTCCCAAAAGAGAGAAAACGAGCTGAAATGAAGATGAAATTGAAAAACTCAATTTGAAATGACAGGAGAAAGGCTCATCAGCAGAATTAATCAACTGGAAAACAGTATATCCAGACTGGAAGATAAAGCTGGAGAACTGGACCACTCAATCAAAGAATACGAGAAATTTTTAAAGTAATGAAATACGCAAGAACTGTGGGACACCATGAAAAGACCAAATCTATGAATCAATGAAAGCTTTAAATCTTTGAAGAAAGGGATTGAGGAAGACACAAGGACATAGAAAAACCTTCTGCACTCACGGATTGGTAGAACTAATATAGTGAAAATGACCATTTTGTCAAAAGCAATTTACAGCTCAAGGTAATCCCATTCAAAATCCCCATGACATCTTCTGTGAAGATTTCACTTCTTCACAGAAATACAAAAATCCATCCTAAAATAAATATGGAAACACAAAAGATCTCAGATAGTTAAAGCAATCCTGATCACAAAAAGCAATGCTGGAAAGATTATCATACCAGACCTCAATCTATATTATGAGTCATAGTCATAAAAACAGCATGGCATTGGCACAAAACCAGACTTTTAGATCAATGGAACAAAATAGACCCCAACATGAGTCCACAAAATATAGCCCCCTGATATTTGACAATGGTACCAAAAACACACACTGGAGGAAAGACATCATCTTCAACAAGTGGTGTTGGTAAAATTGGATCTCTATATGTAGAAGTATGAAATTAGACCCATACCTTTCACCTTGCACAAAAGTTGACTCCAAATGGATCAAAGACCTTAATGTGAAATCTGAAATTCTGAAACTATTGGAAGAAAACATAGGCAGTATCCTACAAGATATAGGTAGAGAAAAGAACTTTCTAAATTGGACATCAGTCATTCAGGAATTAAAGTCAACAATCGACAAAAGGGGCCTCATTTAAACGTTTCTGTCCAGCAAAGGAAACAACCAATTGAGGGAAGAGGAAGCCTACAGAGTGGGAGAAAATCTTCACCAGCTATACATCTGACAGAGGATTAATATCTAGAATATACAAAGAACTCAAAAAACAAAGAAGCAAGAGAACAAATGACCCAGTTAAAAAATGGGCTATGGATCTGAAGAGAGTTCTGAAAAGAAGAAACAAAAATGGATAAAAATACCTTTAAAAATATCCAATATCCTTAATAATTAGGGAAATGTAAATTAAAAGTGCTTTAAGATTTCATCTTACCCCAATCAAAATGGCTGAGATCAAGAGAACAAATTATACCAAATGCTGATAAGGATGTGGGGAAGAGGAATCCTGATTCATTGCTGGTGGGATTGCAAACTGATGCAACCACTATGGAAACCAGGGTGGAGAACTCTTAAAAGACTGAAACATCTACCATATGATCTGGCTATACCACTCTTTGACATATACCCAAAGGATTCAATATCCTGCTGTGGAGATACTTGCTCAGCTATGTTTGCTGCTGCTCTTTTAACAATATCCAGGAGATGGAAACAGCCTAAATATTTCTCAGTTGATGAATGGATGATGAAAATGCAGTTCATTTACACAATGAAGTTCTAATCAGCTGTAAAGAAAAACAAAGTCATGATATTCGCAGGGACCTGCTTCGAAAACAAGAGCTACTGCATGTAATCAAGGTGTGAAGAATTAGTACAGGGATTATAAACTTATGCAACTATTGGAAGACTGAGAGAAATGAAGGGCAGGGAGCTCATGACTCAGGTGCTAAGCAGGCCACACCACAGCAGGTGTTCATTCCCAAGAGCTCCTATAAACTCGTGTGTACCTGTCAGTCTGTGTGGCCTCCAGATGTCAGCACCTCCTCCTCTCATTCTCTATGAAGTTCATGAGAGCGCTACTGATTGGCAAAGTCTCCCAAGGTTTAGTAGCCCTTGGGTTCTCCTCTGCAACTGGGGCCAATGATAAGGAGCAGAGGCTATCTCAAACAAGCAATTATCAATCTCATTGTTATTGCCTCAGGCAACCATGCAACGTTTTTTAATATAATGAATTCTGCTAATTTTTTTTTTAATATCAAGCCTTTCTTTAAAAAAATAAAATTTAGACTGGAGAGGTGGTTTCGTGGTTAAGAGCACTGGCTATTCTTGCAGAAGACCTGGATTCGAATCCTAGCCATGGTGGCTAATAATCATCTGCAAACTCCAGTTCCAGGAAATCTGATGCTCTCTTCTGACCTCAGTGGGCATTGCACGACACAGGGTGCACTTAAACACAGCAGGCAATATACTTGTACATATAAAATAAAAATTAATTAATTAATTAAAAGAAATAAAAATTTAAAAACTTATTTTGTCTTGGTATATTTAAAATCAAAAAGAATCTGGCATTGTTTATTGTTATGTAGCCTTTAGCTATGATGCATGTGCAAACATCTAAGTGTTAGTTGCATTAAAAATGAGTTTTTCTGTATGAAACAGTATATTTTAAAATAAAATGGAGATCTTTTTTAAAGGTTAAAACCTCATTTAATTTTATGTCTTATAGAGTTTATAATGAGTAAAAGATTGTACAAGCATAATAATTCATCTGTAAACCTAAAAATATACAGCCAATTTTGAAAGAGATGCAGCTTAGCTCTGGAAATTGTTTTTGAATATGTCAATGCTGTTGTAATGAAATGCTTCTTCTAATTATGTGGTTATTAAATAAATAATTTTTTTAAATTTGAAAAAATAAAAAAGAATGAGCAGGAAATCAGTCAGTGATGATTTGTTGACACCTCTGGTCTCTCCATCCTCACAACTCAACAAGGATGACCTAAGTTGATACCACCCATGGGCTTTGTATCTTCCACTGAACTTCTGGAGAAGTTCACATGAAAAATTAAGTTCCTGGGAACCTGCTCATATGATTCTATGACAATGGTGTCAGCATACACAAGTCCCATGCAAACTCAGGCAGACAATAACCCAGCATAGAACTGGGAAAATGAATACTAGACCTCAGTCTTGTCTGAAGGAATGTTGGCAACTGATTGCTGCTAGATGAAGAAGAGCTGATCTTCCTAAAACAAGGGACTCTAGAGAGGCTGACTAGACTCAGCGGATGGACTTACACTGGGGAATGGCTGAGGACCCTGACAACCCAGTGGGCCTGACAGAGATGACCAAGTATATGGGCTCCAGTGGGGGGGGGGCTAGGAGGGTGCCAGTGGGGATGGGGGTATAAAGATGATTTAGAGTTTTTGAGCTGTTCTGTATGAAATATACAAAAAAATTATTAAATTAAAAAAAAAAAAAGAAACACATGACTACCTGAGCATTTGGTTCAGTAAGGGTTCCAAAATCAAGGTTAAGGTTATAGGTTTTTCTCTAAGATATATTTCATGAGGGGCTGGAGAGATGACTCAGCTGTTCTTGTAGAAGACCTGGGTTTGATTCCCAGCGCCTACACTAACAACCATCCTTAACTCCAGTTCTAGGGGATCTAATGCCCTCTTCTGCCCTCTGTGGGTATTGCACAACACAGGTGCACTTACACACAGAAAGCAAAAATAATAAAATGAAAATTTTCTAAAAGATATATTTTATGGTGTTAGAAACATAGTTCAGCTGTGAAGAGCCCTGGCTTCTCTTATAGAGGACCTGGATTCAGTTCCTAGTACCCACATGGGCACTAACAACAGTCTGTAACCCCATAAAATGAGATAAATAAATAAATGTAAAGGGTTTTATTTTTTATGTATGTGCATGTGTGTCCATATGTACACTTCCATGCAGGTGCCCATGGAGGCCAAAGAGGGCATCAGATCCCTTGGCTGGAGCTTAAGACAGTTGTGAGAAGTCAGTCCAATGTGGGTGCTGGGAACAGAGCTCCACTTCTCTGCAAGAAATACAAGTGCTCTTAACCACTAAGCCATCTCTCCAGGCCCAGCTTTTATAATACATAACATCAATAGACCATAGACAGTTCTTGAAGACCTTGCCTGAAATTCAGCCCATCTACTTAATTAAAAACCTAACTCTTGAAATACTTGCAAAGTAAATTGAATATTTAAAAGCTTTAGGAACATAAAGCTGCTTTTTCTATGTATTAAAAACCTCAGAGAGGGGCTAGAGAGATGGCTCAGTGGTTAAGAACACTAGCTGTTCTTGTAGAAGACCCAGGTTCAAATCCCAGCATTCACATGGCAGCTAATAACTCTCCATAATCCCAGTTCCAGGGGATCCAATAACCTCTTCTGTCCTCTACAGGCATTGCACGACACGGGTGCACTTACCTACACGCAGGCAATACATGCATACACATAAAATAAAAATAAATAAAATATTAAATAAATAGTGTCTTCTTAAAAACAAACAACAAAAAAAAAACCCAGAGAATCTACAGTGAATAGGCCAATGAAATGTCACAGGTGAGCCGCTGAGCTGGGAGATGAACTGAAGTGCCACTGTGTAGGACAGAAAGCTGAACTGGAAATGAAAGAAAGGAAAAATTCACAGGATTGATAAATCATGAACAGCTGGCACTATAAGTGTTGAGAGAATTAGAATAAAACTCAGAAGCTTTGGCACAGGAAGTGAGTGACTTGACTCAGCCCTGTTTCCCAGAAGTACCGTACATTTCCCTTTTCCTTAAACACAGACACAAGTTTTAAAGCCAGAAGTAACTTTCTGTAATTTGTCATCTTCAATCACCATTCATAGTTCACAAATTATTTACTGGCTCAATATATCTCACCTGAAATCTGGATTATTAGGTCAAAGTTCAGTCACAAGACTCATGTGAAAACCAAGAAAAATATTGCTATTTGTGTCTGTAATACACAGGTTAAAAAAATGAAATATATTATTTCATTAATGACAAGATCTCATGACTTCTTTCATGCTGGAACATTTATGGTGATTTCTCAAAGTTATTATCTCATTATTTCAATTGCTTATTTGATAGACAAAGGAAAGTCCCAAAGTTAGATTTTGTACTTTTCCTTTATAAGCCAAATATATTCTTCATTAAACTGTGCTGACATCCCCAAACTCAGGGCTTTATTCAACAAAGTTCTAGATGCACCCTGTTTCTTCTACCAGAGTGGCTACTCAGCCCCAATATTTCAGTATGGTTCTATCTGCAAGGTTCAAGAAAGTATCCATTCTGACAACAAATCTTGTTTCTGTTGAAAGCTATGTATGAGCAAGTTTCCAAAATTGCTAAAAAGGCTCCGAATGTGTATGTGTGGATATGATGAAATACATTAAATGCATATATAAAATTCTCAAATTAATAACAATATTATATTAAAAGGAATGGTGATGGGGCTGGAGAGATGGCTCAGCCGTTAGGAACACTAGTTGTTCTAGCAGAAGACCTGCGTTCGAATCCCAACACCCACATGGCAGCTAACAACTGTCTGTAACTCCAGTCCCAGGGGATCTGACAGCCTCTTCTGACCTCTGCGGACATTGCACTGACCTACATGCAGGCAGCACACACATACACATAAAAAAATAAAATGATAAAACAAAATTTAAAAAAATAAAAAAGAATAGTGAGGACAGCAAAAAATAGCTTTTATAACTTTAAAAATATATTGTAAATTTCCATTTTCACACAAAATTAGCATATTTTATAACTTGCAAAACCAAATTAATAAAATGGAAAAAAACTAAAAGGAATAAATCTAATTTGAAGATTAGTTACACAATGTCAATCAAGTGACTTCCTGATATATGTTTAATGAGGGATAGGACTGCTGAGTAGCTTAACAGATGTCAGCCATTATTTGAACTTAGTACTCAGTAATTTTTTATTTAAAAGACAATATAGTAGCAAAGTGAAGAAAATGTAACCTTCCAAAACAGCTATTTGGACTGAGTTGCTATGAATCCGGCAATCATATTTTACTCTCATGCTGGATTTACTCCACATGGTGTGGTGGTTTGAATGAGAAATGCACCTCCTCCCTAACAGGCTTAGTATTTAAATACTTGGTCCCTGGTTGGTGGTGCTGTTTGGGGGTGTTATGGAATCTTTAGGAGGAGGAGCCTTGCTGGAGAAAGTACATCACTAAGTCTGGGCTTTGAGAACTTATAGCCTTACCCCACTTCCTGTTCGCTCTCTCTGCTCTGTGTGTGTGGTTGGAAGTGTGATCTCTCCGCTTCCTGCTCCTCACACTTGCTGCCACACCTCCCCTCCATGATGGACTTTAACCCTCTGGAACTATAAGCCAAGATGAACTTTCTTCCTTAAGTTGCTTTTCGTCATAATACTTTATCATAGCAACAGAAAAGCAACAAACACATGGTTATAAATATTTTTTTCTTATTGCTTCAGTTTTTCTAATTTTATTATAATGGCTGCATGCTGTGCTAACATATTTTTGGTTGGAGGTTTGGTTTTGTTTTGCTTTGCTTTGCTTTATTTTGTTTTGTTTTGAGACAGAGTCTCACTATGGAGCACAGCTGGACCGGAACCTGCTATGGAGACCATCCTAGACTGGCCTCAATCTCACAGATCTTCCTGCCTCTGCCTCCCCATCTCTGGGATTAAAAGCCTGAGCAACCATGCCCAGATAGCTTTCATTTTAACTGTAACATTATCACTTTGAAATGAATTGTAAAGGCAATAGAGCAATGCTATTGGCAAGCCTCATATATTTGAAGTTTTTAATTTTTATTATTTAAAAATGTTTTAAATAAAATAATGACTATTATTTTCATTTTATGTATATGAGTGTATTGTCTGCATGTATATAAGAGCACCCATGTCGTGAAATGCCCATGGAGGTCCCATGGAGGTCAGAAGAGGGTGTCAGATCCCCTGAAACTGGAGTTACAGGCTGTTGTTAGTCACCTTGTGGGTGCTGGGAATCAAACTTGGGTCCTCTGTAAGAGATTATTCTTAACTGCTGAGTCATCTCTCCAGTCCCATATATTTCATGTCACTAAATATGTTTTTGAGGTAGATATTTTTTTTAGTGGGCTCCATTCCCTCTGGTTTACTTAGCTAGCTTTTTAAAAATTATTTATTTAATAACCATACAATTAGAAGAAGCATTTCATTACAACAGCATTGACATATTCAATAACAATTTCCAGAGCTAAGATGCATCTCTTTCAAAATTGGCTGTAAATTTTTAGGTATATAGTTGAATCAATACAGTTATACAATATTGTACTCTGTC
>NW_008338720.1:949922-952743 GCF_000622305.1 Nannospalax galili | reverse complement strand
GACACACAGTAATTAAAAATACCAGACTGGTGGAACTAACTTTCTTGGGTGTTTAACAGACATACTTTGAGGCCTATAATAATTTTGTCAGAGGGACATAAAGGACAGTTTTTGCTCCTTGCCCTCCTAGGTCAACTAGTTTCAGGGGACTATGAGCATCTCTCAAAATGTCCTGTAATGGTGGTGGGTCACCTGTCCTCTTGATCAAGGAGGCCAAGGAGACCCCACCAGATAGACTTGAACCAGAGTCCAGTCTACAAAGAGGAGGCTCAACACAGAGGAATCACTCCCTCCATGCTTCCAAGTAAAGCCAACCATGGTCGAGCAGGACCTTTGACTTATCTTCACATAGATGGAACTGGTAAAAGAAAGAAGCCAGGGACTCCTCCCAAGCCCATGTGACCCCTGAGGAACAGTCCTCAAACGACCTTAAGAGTAAAAATAAATCGGTTTACCTGGACCAACTGTATGGCCTTAAACACCCAAAAGGAAAGTATAACCAAAGATTAAATGGGCCAACATAGCTTCATAAGAGTCCATATGTATAGCTAAAGGCTACATAACAAGCAACAATGCCAGACAAGCAATACCTTCTTTTGAGTTGATGGCCAGGGTTGCCAAAGGGATTCCCAGATGGTAACCCAGCATAGAACTGAGAAAATGAACAGCAGACCACAATCTTATCCAAAGGAATATTGACAACTGATTATCACTAGATGAGGAACAGCTGACCTTACTAAAACAAAGACATCTAAATGGGCTGACTAGACTCACCAGAAGGGCAAGTAGTGGGGAATGGCTGGGGGTGCTGATAACACAGCAGACAGTAGCAGGGATATCAGAGTATAAGGGCTCTAGTGGGGGGAGGGAGGCTGTGGGAGGGTGCTACCTGGGAAGTGGGTGTATAAAAAATTTTTTTATAAAAAAAGAGATACCTATTTTTAAAGTCTATAGTCTTTAAAGCACTGTGATCCCAAGATTTGAACTAACTTAATTCAACTTGGAACTCATGAAGTGTATTGAAGGTACAATTTACTTTCACAATAAATAACAAATGTTTTGATTTGTTTAAGTTAAAATTTAAATGAATATGCTGTGTGATTTTTAGTAGATATTCTAATGCGTTGTTTTTAAAACCGATGAGGAAAATATATTATTAACTTTGGTAAAACTAGAATATAGTGAATTTAGAATAAAAAGAGTGATTCCCTAGTCATGGTTGCTATGTTACTACATATGCTTTAACACTAACATTTCTGAATGTGCCATTTGGGTAGTTACGCTGCCCCTGTTTAGAACTTTGATTATCACCATTGCTTCAGTCCAGACAGCAGTACAAAGTCATCCAGAGTTCACATCACAGGCAAGCACAATCTACTGAAGCAAAATTTTATATCTCCGAAGTGTAACATTCTGTCAAACCTTTTCATGTCAATGCAGACTATTTATGGTATAAATGGCAATTACTGGCTGTGCCACAGCTGTGACATTTCCTATCAGCCACAGGGCAGTATTTGGAAAGCCAAATAAACAAATACATGTTGCTAAAGATGATTTGGGTGAAAGGACATATGAAACAAGCCAGCTCTTCGCTACTCCAAACAGGTAGTAAGGAAAATGTAACACCTGCTGTTCTCTTCTGTACCAGACAATTGAGAAAGAGAGAGAGAGAGAGAGAGAGAGAGAGAGAGAGAGAGAGAGAGAATCCTGACTTTATGGTCTTCTGTTTACAGAAGGCAAATAATACATAAAGAATATTGATTAAAGGGACCCAGACACCACATAATATTAGGGAAGACAGAAAATGACATTCAGTTATGTATCACTCACTTGATTAACTTCTTCAAAAAGTGAGAGACTAGAAACATTTGGGAAAATATTAAGCTAAATTTAAAAAACCTGATCTCAGTAGGTTATTTACTTTCTAAAATAATAGTACAGTTATATGCAATTTTTGCCTTTCTCATTATCAAAAATTAAAAAGAGATCTCCCCCGCTGTTCTCTGCTCCTGGTTTAGGCCCTGCGCCATTCCTGATCTTGGGTCCCAAGACACCTGGTGAACCAGTGCTGCTTCCTGATCCTTTTCACCCAGGCCAGCTTGGTGCCTTCCTTGGGTTCCAGGAGCACTGCTTCCGCCGGACCTGGCCCCGCCCTCACCTCTCTCTACTTCCCTGGACCTGCACCATCGGCTAACTCTCCTGGCCTGCTCCCCTATCCTCAGGCCTCCCGGGGTGGGTCCATCGCGGAGCCCTCCGAGCCTTGACTCCTCCGGCCTCATTCACCTTTCCGTCTCGGCCGCTGTTCTCTGCTCCTGGTTTGGGCCCTGCGCCATTTCTGGTCTTGGGTCCCCAGACACCTGGGAAACTGGTGCTGCTTCCTGATCCTTTTCGCCCAGGACAGCTTGGTGCCTTCCTTGGGCCCCAGGAGCACTGCTTCCGTGGGACCTGGCCTCGCCCTCACCTCTCCCTGCTTCCCGGACCTGCACCACTGGATAATTCTCCTGGCCCGCTCTCCTGCCCTCAGGCCTCTCTTGGGGTAAGTCTACCGTGCAGCCCTCCACGCCACCCTTCCATCTCCCCCGCTGTTCTCTACTACAAGCTTGGGCCCTGTGCCATTCCTAGTCTTGGGGCTCCAGACACCTGGGGAACCAATACTGCTTCCTGACCCTTCTCACACAGACCAACTCAGTGCCTTTCTTGGGCACCAGGAGCACAGCTTCTGGTCTTGGCCCCGCCCTCACCTCCCACTACTTCCCTGGTCCTGCAACACCCGCCAGCGTCTTTCTGGGGCTGACAGCCTCTTTCTGGGGCTCTGAGGCTT
>NW_008338720.1:939324-944519 GCF_000622305.1 Nannospalax galili | reverse complement strand
CAGAAGGTGGGTGACTGTGACCAGTGATAGTCATGTATATAGAGATTAGAAATGCATGTGAAAACGTCTCAATGTCAAGAGCCCTGGAATGAATTTTTCTGTATGAAACTGTGTATTTTAACAATGAAGTGGAGATCTTTTTTAAAAACTCATTTAATTTTATGTCATGGACCATTGATTGATTTTCTCCCGTAGCAGTTGGCATAATATCCTCTAGAACTATGGGCGCTAGTCTTCAGGGAGAAAGCTTCCAGTACAGTTTCAGGCCCATTGCTCCAAGTCTTGCATCTGAGTTATGTCCTGTCTTCAGCAATAGAGTCTTACCTAAAAATTAAAAAGAAATGTATTGTCTGGCTTGGTCAATTGTATAGATAAACAGTCTCCTACTTATCAGCAGAAATATAAATAAACAGCGAAACTAGTAGATAATATTTAATTGAAGTAATATTCATACAAATATTAAAATATTTATACTTATACAAATATTAAAAATATGTATATGATGATGCTGCCTGTAGATAGTTAATAATCAAGAAAAATTGGGAACAACCTAAATATGCATGAGATATAAATAAGTGGTTGTGGGTCTCTCCCTCCCCTGGTGGGCCATTGGCCACTGACCCACAAGAACAAAGGGAGCAGAAGCAACGAATGGGGTCAGGACAGCCAGTGAGCATGGACAGAAAAGGCCTCCAGGAGTCAGTTTCAGTGAGACACCTCGTTAATTCAGTGGAGGTCAGGGAAAAATATAGGGTGGAGATGGTAGCCAAAGCTTCACCTGATCGGTGTTCATAGTGTGCTTTATTTGAATGTGGCAGGAGGACCCTATCATCTGGCTATAGGACTATGCCTAATTATCATACAGAAAAAACCTGGGGGCAGTTTATTGCCAGTAACTATGCCCAAGGTCATGTTCCAAATAAGGCCAGGCATCTGTGCTTGGAGGCACTTTCCAGATAAGGTCAGGCAGAGAGCAGGAAGCCCCTGCTGAGAAAGGGAGTCCTCCATACAGCACCAAGCTCCTAAGAGCTATACGGACATGGTGGACTACAACCTTGGCACCAGGGTCCCCCAACAAGTGGTCATACTTTCACACCGTGGAATACCATGCATAAATTAGAAATAATTTAAGAAAATCATATAATAGAATGTCAAATACACATTTAGTAAAATATTTAGAGTGGTAATAATAGCAGCCATAACAAAAAGCTAGTATCATATGATTCCAATATATGACATTATGGAAAAGGAAAAACTATGGTGACAGTAAAAAGCTTAGTAGTCTCTTGGGTTGGTAGAAATTGAGATGAATAACAGCACAGAACAGTATTAGGGCCTTGAAACAATCCAATACTGTAGCCATGATGGTGACATGAAGCTACCCACTGCTATAACCAGGATGGTGACATGAATCTATCCCTGCTATAACCATGATGGTGACATGAATCTATCCCTGCTATAACCATGATGGTGACATGAATCTACCCACTGCTATAACCATGATGGTAACATGAATCTATCCACTGTTATAACCATGATGGTGACATGAATCTACCCACTGCTATAACCATGATGGTAACATGAATCTATCCACTGTTATAACCATGATGGTGACATGAATCTACCCACTGCTATAACCATGATGGTAACATGAATCTATCCACTGTTATAACCATGATGGTGACATGAATCTACCCACTGCTATAACCATGATGGTAACATGAATCTATCCACTGTTATAACCATGATGGTGACATGAATCTACCCACTGCTATAACCATGATGGTAACATGAATCTATCCACTGTTATAACCATGATGGTGACATGAATCTACCCACTGCTATAACCATGATGGTAACATGAATCTATCCACTGTTATAACCATGATGGTGACATGAATCTACCCACTGCTATAACCATGATGGTGACATGAATCTACCCACTGCTATAACCATGATGGTGACATGAATCTACCCACTGCTATAACCATGATGGTGACATGAATCTACCCACTGCTATAACCATGATGGTGACATGAATCTACCCACTGCTATAACCATGATGGTGACATGAATCTACCCACTGCTATAACCATGATGGTGACATGAATCTACCCACTGCTATAACCATGATGGTGACATGAATCTACCCACTGCTATAACCATGATGGTGACATGAATCTACCCACTGCTATAACCATGATGGTGACATGAATCTACCCACTGCTATAACCATGATGGTGACATGAATCTACCCACTGCTATAACCATGATGGTGACATGAATCTACCCACTGCTATAACCATGATGGTGACATGAATCTACCCACTGCTATAACCAGGATGGTGACATGAATCTACCCACTGCTATAACCATGATGGTGACATGAATCTATCCACTGCTATAATCATGATGGTGACATGAATCTATCCCTGCTATAACCAGGATGGTGACATGAATCTACCCACTGCTATAACCATGATGGTGGCATGAATCTATCCACTGCTATAACCATGATGGTGGCATGAATCTACCCACTGCTATAACCATGATGGTAACATGAATCTATCCACTGTTATAACCATGATGGTGACATGAATCTACCCACTGCTATAACCATGATGGTGACATGAATCTATCCACTGTTATAACCATGATGGTGACATGAATCTACCCACTGCTATAACCATGATGGTAACATGAATCTATCCACTGTTATAACCATGATGGTGACATGAATCTACCCACTGCTATAACCATGATGGTAACATGAATCTATCCACTGTTATAACCATGATGGTGACATGAATCTACCCACTGCTATAACCATGATGGTGACATGAATCTACCCACTGCTATAACCATGATGGTGACATGAATCTACCCACTGCTATAACCATGATGGTGACATGAATCTACCCACTGCTATAACCATGATGGTGACATGAATCTACCCACTGCTATAACCATGATGGTGACATGAATCTACCCACTGCTATAACCATGATGGTGACATGAATCTACCCACTGCTATAACCATGATGGTGACATGAATCTACCCACTGCTATAACCATGATGGTGACATGAATCTACCCACTGCTATAACCATGATGGTGACATGAATCTACCCACTGCTATAACCATGATGGTGACATGAATCTACCCACTGCTATAACCATGATGGTGACATGAATCTACCCACTGCTATAACCATGATGGTGACATGAATCTATCCACTGCTATAACCATGATGGTGACATGAATCTACCCACTGCTATAACCATGATGGTGACATGAATCTATCCACTGCTATAACCATGATGGTGACATGAATCTATCCCTGCTATAACCATAATGGTGACATGAATCTATCCCTGCTATAACCATGACGATGACATGAACTATCCCTGCTATAACCATGATGGTTATAATCACAATTCATTTGCCAAAATTCTTAGAGTACCAAGAATTAGTCCTAACACATAATATGGCGCTTGAACAATAATGATGTACCAACATTAGTAATGGGCCATAATAGGTTCATCACTCTATTGATGGATGATGATAGTAGAGGAAAATGTGTGTGTCGGGGAAACGGAGAACATGAGAACTCTATTTTCTACCCAGTTTTACTATGAAGCTAAAAATTGCTCTAAAAATAAAAATTTAAAAATAACTCTCAGTTAATATTTTTAGAGTTTATTTTTCATGGTATGCTAAGCCCCTTATAAGCATTATAAGAAAGCAATTTAATTTTCACAAGAATTTTATTACGTAAGCAATATTTTTATCTGCAAATGAAGAAATCTGAGGTGGGGTTTAAATATATTATTTAAGGATTCCACTGGCCAGAGCTGGATTCTAAACCCAAGTTTTTAGAGTCCCGGAGCACCTGGGATTTATTGAGCTCAAAACCCAAGCCCTTCTTCTATCTCTTGCTTGCATTTTTTTTTCCTTGGGACCACATCCTTGCTATATAGCCAAGGCTGACCTTGAAAGTGAGATCTTCCTGCTTCTGCCTTTCCAGGACGGGGATTAGAGGTGTATGCCATCACAGCTGGCCCAAGATCAAGTCTAAACCTAACCTAAGTCTAAATTTCTGAAGTATAGAATGAGCTAATGTTTATAAGAAGAAATAACTTGGTAAACACACAAGAAAATCTACAGTATATTGATCAATGGCTATCCTTTCTCTCTTGAAGTGGAAATTATGATGTTACATCATATTCTGTTTCTACAGTGTTCATATTTTTTTAAATAAAATTCATTGTTTTATAATAAGAAAACCAATAAAATTAATATAATGCTTGCTTTCTAAAAGTTGGTTGCAAAATAGCACTCTGAAAATGATCAATCTATCTCTAATCCTGTGAGAACGTCTAAGCAGGGATTGCCAAATACCAAGTCTATGACTGTGTCACAGTCACCTAAGGAAGATTCTATTGCATATACTTCTTTTGTCCCAATGCCCATCCTACCCAGTCAGCACATCTGAGGCAGATCTCAGAAATTTATGTTTTTTGAAAGTTCCCTGGATTATTGTGATACCCAGCCAAGTTTGGGGGTCACTGTCTAAAGGAACATGATTTATGCAGATTAAAGGTGTGGTATGTTCACTCTTGTATTTCATGTTAAAGATGCTATCTCAGAGAAAAAGTTGCTATATAGCAACAGAAGAAGTAACTCAACACATGCCTTCAGCACTGAAAAGGTGACTACAACTTTATTCACCTGAAATACGGCAATTTACCTTAGAATGGAGGACATTTGTAAGGTTTATAACTGAATGATTAAAATGAGGTCACATTGTCTAGAGCTAGACATCCAAATCAACAAAGCAACATGAATAGCACAGAAATATCAGCCAGCGTGGACAGGATCTTGGCCTTAGAGAGGTGACCATGGATAGATGAAGAGAATGGCGCTATACAGTGGGTTCATTACATGGGGAGCGGAGATCAACACTTAGCAGAGTGCCTGGTACCCACTAGACATTTGGATTTTTGTTTTAAAGGAGCAGTAGCTTTAAAAAAAAATCTAGGGGATAAGGAGAAAGAAGAAGCTCAACAGAGGTAGGATCATAGGAGCAAGGGTATTAGTAAGGAAGAAAGGGGGGAAGTGGGGGCACCTTAAGTGGGAAAACCATGACAGATGGGTGAGACGATACAAGAGAGAAACAATGCCTAGCTAGTCA
>NW_008338720.1:924581-937642 GCF_000622305.1 Nannospalax galili | reverse complement strand
TTTGAAAAAAAAAAAAAAAAGAAAGAACTCCGAATTTATTCACACTTTTCAATATGTACTGTATTTTAAGGTAGCCAAGGAGCCTCAGTTGATGAAAGCTATCAGTTTTCCCGAATTTCAAGGAGAAATACAGGCTGGTGGATAGCACTATAAATGTGAAATTTTTGACCCCCTAAAATGATAATTGCTTCGGACAGCAAGCTTTGATGAAATTCGAAATTACCTGGAGGGAAGTTATTGATTCTAACAGGATTAGAGAGCTACCGTCCGATTTGTTGGTCTTCATTCAGTGACGTAACCAGACTTCACGAACTGCACAGAACACTGCATGAAATATTCTCGCACAGAAGCTTCTACCGGAATTTAAGCAAAGTTGTAGATCCAGCTTCCAGTTTAATTGGGAGGGAGAAGAAGAGGACAATTGAACAGCCACAGGAGGAATTATCAGACAAACCCCAAAGTGTAGAACATTCTGTAAGAGAGCTACCATCTTTTATCCACATGTTAAGGAAAACTAAGAAATTATGTGGTTGTTCTAACGTAATGGAGTCTTGAGAAAAGTCAAGTGATGATTGCACCCCGCGCGGGGGTCTTCCTTAGTTTCTGCTTCATGTCTGTGTGATGGTTAATGTGGTGGTCAACTTGTCTGGAATGAGCGGTAACTAGAAAATTTGGCAAAGTGCACGTACTGGTATGTCTTCGAGGTTTCCGTGGATGACTGCACCTGTGTTCCTCCAGGCCCGCTTCCCTCAATCTTTGTGTCTCAGATCTTGACTAACATCTCATCCCTTCACCTTTACTTTCCAGTTGTGGAGCCGTCGCATTTCTTTTCCCTCTGCCCTTCTCCTACTCCTTTTAGAAAGGGCCTGCTGAGCTCTTTACATTTAAAGTGCTCTGGAAGCACATGACACAGCAGTGTGAAGCTGTGACACCGATGGTGAATGTGGTGGCTCAGCCTGTGATCCAGAGCAGTCTGGAGCTTGAGGCCCTGCGTGTCTGAGCTACACAGTGAGACCCCGTCTCAAAACAACAAAACGAAACAAAGCAAAAACGAACAAACAAAACTGACACCCATCGCTTTGTAAGATGAACATGTGCTAATAAAAATTAAAAAATAACAAAAAAAAAATCTCTGGGCTGAAAAGATGGCTCAGTGGTTAAGACCACTGGCTGCCTTTGCAGAGGATCTGGGTTCAATTCCTAGGACCTACTGTTGGCAAATAACCATCTATAACTCCTGTTTCAGGGGATCTGACACCCTTTTCTGACCTCCAGGGGCACTGCACAACATGGGTGCACTTACATATGCACGCATACTTACATGCAGGCATATAATTCATACACATAAAAAATAAAATATTTTTTAATTTCTGTGTATGTGCGTGTGTGTGGCTGTGTGGGTGTGAACACAAGTGTGCCATAGTGTATGTGTGGTAGACAACCCTGAGCATCAGTCCTCACCTTGTTTGAGACAGCATTTTTTGTTTACCACTGTGTACATCAGGCTAACTGGCCTGCAGCTTTTAGGGATTCTCTTATCTCTTCCTCCCACCTCACCATAGAAGCACTGGGATCACACACACCTATACTGTATCAGCTTTATGTGGGTTCTAGGGATCTGAGCTCAGGCCCTCACCTTGCACAGCAAGAGCTGTACCCTCTGAAACATGTTCCTAGCCTAGCAGTAGCTTTAAAAAAAAAATCTCCCAAGTTTCCCTTCATGTAAAAAAAAAAAAAATCTCCCAAGTTTCCCTTCATTTAAAAAAAAATCTCCCAAGTTTCCCTTCATTCTCTAGTCTCCTTCAGAAGTGTCAGTCACTTTCACCAGCTGGTTCTCCTAGGACTCCATCCCTCCTTCAGTGGTCCTGTTCCCTAGTCCTAGGACTCCATCCCTCCTTCAGTGGTCCTGTTCCCAAGTCCTAGGACTCCATCCTTCCTTCAGTGGTCCTGTTCCTGAGTCCTAGGACTCCATCCCTCCTTCTGTGGTCCTGTTCCCTAGTCCTAGGACTCCATCCCTCCTTCAGTGGTCCTGTTCCCTAGTCCTGGGACTCCATCCCTCCTTCAGTGGTCCTGTTCCCTAGTCCTGGGACTCCATCCCTCCTTCAGTGGTCCCGTTCCCTAGTCCTGGGACTCTATCCCTCCTTCAGTGGTCCTGTTCCCTAGTCCTAGGACTCCATCCCTCCTTCAGTGGTCCCGTTCCCTAGTCCTGGGACTCCATCTCTCCTTCAGTGGTCCTGTTCCCTAGTCCTGGGACTCCATCCCTCCTTCAGTGGTCCTATTCCCGAGTCCTAGGATTCCATCCCTCCTTCAGTGGTCCTGTTCCTTAGGCTCTTCTCTTTTCCATTTTCTTCATATCTATCTATCCTTCCAGATGTTCTCATCGTGACCTCAACCACCAAAGACAAGAAACCCCACATCTATTCTTGTCAGTGAAGTATTTGTTCCACTTACCCATGATTCCACATCTTAGGGAATCAGAAAGACACTTTGCACCTAACATAACAATGTATAAGCCCCTCTCAATGTTTGTCCTATTGCAATCATGAATGAAGTCAATGATACCACTATCCAACAAGTTTCTTTTCTAATTAATTTATTTGAATTTCGTTTACCTGACCTAATTCGTATGTTTACTGTATTAGTGACTTTTTTCTGTTGCTGTGATAAAACACCATAACCAAAGGCAACTTGTAGAAGAAGTGTGTATTTTGGCTTATGGTTCCAGAGGAATAAGAGTCCATCATGGTGGAGAGGAATGGTAGGAAGTGGCAGACACAGTGTGGGAAGCAGAAAGCAAAGACTTTATTTTCAATCACAAACATCGAGCAGAGAGAGAAAACTGGAAGTGGGCTGGGGCTATAAACTCTCCAAGCCAGCCTCTAGTAAGGTGCTTCCCCCAGCAAGGCCACACCTCCTAAAGGTTCCATGAACTCCCTAAACAGCCTCACCAACTAGGGACCAAATGTTCAAATATTTGAGCCTATGGGGGCCAATTCTCACTCAAACCACCACATTTCCGGATCTATTCCCAAGGTCAGGAATAGTGCCTTACTCTTTTTTGTATCCCTGCCTTGTAGCTGACATAGTACAGGTGCTTAGCATATGCTTGTTTTTTAAAAAGGGTGTGTGTGTGAAGGAACTGGGAGAGAAGGAAAAGAAATAATTGGAGAACAGTGAGGCTGTTTGAGAAGGCCATGCCGCAGTTTTCAAAATGTTCAAGGAATTGTCATGTGAAAGTGTTCCTTCTCCCTGGAGCAAAGCAACTTCAACCGAACTCCACCGGAAGCTTGGGGAATGAAATGGCTTTTTCTAGGATGAAAACCCATAACTTTCATAAGTCTGATGAAGCTGTCTGTGATGGGACATAAAAACATCAAGAATCATTTCTCCAGAGAAGCCAATGAGCAGATGTTACCAAGAGACCAACTTCAGATCTCTGAAAGTAAGAAATTTATAACAAGATCAGCTCAAAAATAAAACCATTACATCAAATGTTAAAAGTTCTGCATCAATGGAAGCAGTTAAACAGAGTCAGATAAACACATGCAAAGACATAAAGAAAGGAATTTCCATAGAAAAGCAAGAATATTGTTTTGGGGGGTTTTGTTGTTGTTGTTGTTGTTGTTGTTGTTTTATCCACTCAAGGAAAGTGGATAGAGACTATCCCAAAAAGGTCTACACTCATTCAGGCTCTAAGATTCTATGCTTCTATGATGGAACTACAATAGATTTGTCTTTTCTTTTTCCTCACAGTCTTTGATCCCTTCAGAAGTGTTGTAGAATCATTTTGGTCACCCCTAGCAATCATTTTTAGGGTTCTCTACATTTTCAGTAAACACAAGCAACTTATGTGAATTCTGCTGACATCGGAAGGGCATGGTGATTCAGTAATTCCTACTTCTTTTTTAATATATCTATTAACACATATTAGTTGTGCTAACTAATGGGATTTGCTGCAATATTTCTGTACATGTACCATGTGTTGACCTTGTTCACCTTCTCCTTCCTTCTCCCCTCCCTCCCTCCTCCCTAACCCCCTTTCCAGCCCCTAATAATCCCTCTTCTACTATCCGATGATCAGCATTTCTTCCCAGACATGAGAGAACACATGTTATACTTGCCTTTCAGTTTCTGACTTATTTTGCTTAACAGGATGCCCTCCACTTCTGCCATTTCCCTGAACATGACAGAATTTTACTGTAAATTTCTTTTGTCAGCTCTGTCTCATGCTTAATATGCACCTGCTGACCATTTATAGTGTTTCTTACTTCATATGTTATCAAGAGTTTGGTTTATGTTATATTTATATTTAGCATTAAAGTTTTAACTAAGATATAAAGTACAGAAATAAAATAATATAGAATTAAAATTCTACACACTAAATGTTCAATTTACTGTACTCAGTCCAGTTTCTTTTTCTCCTTAAAGACTTATTTAGCTCGTAATCATTGTTGACATAAGAAAAACACTCAAAAATATTTACTTTGCTAATTTCTAAAATATAATTTAGCAAGAGTTTAGTTTAATGGTATATTGGAGGAGTTTTGTTTGGTTGGTTTGTTTGTTTTTTTTATTTATTTGTTTGTTTATTTATTTATTTATTTATCATTTTGAAACTGGGTCTCCCTGTAGCCCCAGCTAGCCTGAAACTCACTATGTTGAGCAGGCCGGCCTTGAACTCAAGAGATCCACCTGCCTCTGCCTCCTGTGCTGAGAGTAAAGGCGTGCGCCACCATGACTGGCTTGAAGGGATTTTTTAGTAACTTTCCCAGTATATATTTCATTATTTCCATCTCCAAGTGGTTAAAAGGATGCACTAAGCACTAAGCAGAGCCTAGTGACTCAGGCCTGCAGTCCAGCTACCTGGTAGGCTGAGGCAGGAAAATCACAAGTACAAGGCCTACCTGAATATAGTGAGACTCTGTCTTAAAAAAGGAATAGGTCATCAGGTAGAATTCAACGATAATGATAAGACATAAAATTAAACGAGGTTTTAACCTTTAAAAAAGATCTCCATTTCAGAGGTTAAACCTCATTTAATTTTATGTCTTATAGGGTTTATACTGAGCACAATATTGTATAACTGTAATAATTCAACTGTAAACCTAAAAATGTACAGCCAATTTTGTAAGAGATGCAGCCTAGCTCAGAAAATTGTTATTGAACATGTCAATGCTGATATAATGAAATGCTTCTTCTAAGTATGTGGTTATTAAATAAATACTTTTTTAAAAAGGAATAGGTGCAGAGGCTATAGATACAGTTTAGTAGTAGCGCAGTGTTTGCTTAATGAGTGCAAGTCCTCAGGTTCATCCCTAGAAGAAAAGAAAAGCAAAAAAAGAAAGGAAGGGAAAAGAAGAATATTTTTAAGGAATGGATCTGAGCAAGTATGACTGCGATTCAGAAAATAATGTAGATATTCTATCTTAAAGAGGTAAGAAATACTTGCAGTCTTCTCTTAGGAGCAGCCCTCTAAGTTAAGATTAAAATAAATAATCCTTGATTGGTAATAGATGCTAAATTTTGAAGTCAAATCGTTTGCTTTTTTTCTTTCACATAATCGGACTTGATGATGATCTTTTTTCTGAGGGCTAAGCCGGGTCTAAAACAGATTAGCTTTCTTCTCAGTGAAAAGTAATGAAGGGAAGCAAGTGTAAATTATTTCCAATTCTTTTTTTCCTGTGGAAATATTTTGTTAGCCTTTAATTATCATTTGTAGGTTCACTGTGATAATTTGATACTTATATAGTGATCAAATCAGATAATTAGTATTTCATCTCTTTAAATACTTATTGTTTCTTCCTGTTGAGATTTCTCTACTCCTTATAAAACATATATGAAGCTGAGACAGAAAGATCATTTGTTTGAGGTCAGTCTGGGCACCAAAATTGTTTGTAATGTATTATGAAATATAGTTACCCCATTGTTCCGCAGAACATTAGAAAATGTATGCAAATTTTTTTGTATCTGTTCTCTAACCATCACCCCCAACCCTCTCTCTTCTCTGCCCCATTCCCTCATTGTTTTTTGTTTTGTTTTCTTCTTTTTGACACAGATCAAAGAGCCATCAAGAACCCTGAACTCTGAAGGTGTAAATCGGTTACCTCTTCTGGTCAATACTTGCTGCCACCTGCTGGCCAAAGGATAAAACTGCAAAAATGGACAAGTGGCAGGAGTAAGGTCAGGTCTGTGCTAGGGCATTTACAAGAGGCTGAAAGGGACAGAATTGTGCTTTAAAAAAAAAAAAAAAATTACAGCCAAATTTGAAAGAGATGCATCCTACCTCAGGAAAACGTTATTGAATATGTCAATTGTGTTGTAATGATATGCTTCTTCTAAGTATGTTGTTATTAAATAAATCATTTTTAAAAATTAAAAAAAAAAAAGACCACTGTCTACCCGACATTTAGAGCCAGTCTCCTGTCTATCACAGAGGAGAAAAGAGTAGGTAGCTGATTATGAGCACTTGTCCTGCTCACCTGCACTCTATTTCATGTTCCCCTTCTAACCTCCCAAATTGTAGTCATAGAGATCATGTCTTAAATATGTCAATAATATTTTCTAAAATTTTGCCTTAAGGAAAACTGGTTCTTCTTTAATGGAGATGGAAAACTGGAGGATTGCTGTGGATTTCAAGGTCTACACACAGTGTTACATTAAAATGTAGGTGTTGGTTTTAAACTAAGGAGAATTCACACTAAAATTCAGATTGTTATATTCTGTCAGAAAACATGAGCATGAGGGGCTGGAGAGAAAGCTCAGTGGTTAAGACCACTGGCTGCTCTTTCAGAGGACCTGGGTTCAAATCCCAGAACCCTCATGGCAATTAACAACAGTCCATTACTCCAGTTCCAGGGGATCCAACACCCTCTTCTGACCCCCACAGGCATTTCCCGACACAGGTGCACCTTCACACATCCAGGTAATACTCTCATGCACATAAAATAAAAATAACAAATAATTAAAAAAAAAAAGAAAAGAAAATTGGGGCATTGGACCCCAGTGATCTCTGATTCCCATGCGACTATGGCAGGATATGGTTGAGCTTCTCAGAAGAGACATGCACTTTCCTGCCACCAGAGTTCCCACCATTTCCTGTTGCCTCCCTACCAGAAGCCCAGTGGTCAGCTGCCATTCATCATTCTTGTTCTTCATGTGTATTTTCAGATGGAGACTTCTCTCTTAACCCGGGTAAGGCACAGCCTATTAGCTGCCTGATCTTGCATTCTCCTACATTTTGCAGCAAATGGTATCAAGGATGATATAGATCTAACTAAAGATTCTATTTCTCCTCTCCTTTCAAATATAGTGGCGAAGTTCATTGACAAGATTTTTGAAGTAGTGTCCAAAGACGGCTAAGTCAACCACAAGGAAATCACCTACCCCCAACCGCTTCCATCTTTCCTTTTTCTCTTTCTCTTTCTTTTCCTTCTTCCCCTCCTCCCCCTCCTCCTCCTGCTCCTCCTCCTCCTGCTCCTCTTCCTCCCGTTCCTCCCCCTCCTCCCCTCTTCCTCCCCCTGTTCCTCCTCCTCCTCCTCCTCCTCGTCCTCCTCCTCCTCCTCCATGCTAGAAGAGCAAAAGTGGTAGCAGGAGAGTGGTAGCTCTCTCTTGGATCCTGAGCTGATGTGAGGATGGATGTTTAGGGCTCAAATTGGTGAAGAAGATCAAACAAATCCAACCTCTGACAACTATGGAGTTAGCAAACTAGTATATTTGTCCTACTTGATGAAAAAATAAAACTATCTCATCTGAGCCATTATTCAGGTTTTGTATTAGAAATACTAAACTCACACTTCATGGACATATAATATCTTTAACTACTGTGTAACAATCAGAGACTGAGAAGATTGTCTATAACAAGAAAAATGAGGAAGAGGAGCAGCAAGATGGTTCAGCAGGTAAAGACTGCTGCTGTTAAACTTAATGACCTGAGGCAGAAGGAGAGAACTCTCACAAGTAGTTCTCTGATCTCCACACATGTTCTGTGGCACATGCATAACCCTACCCCCACAGAAGCTAAATAAATAAAACTATAATAAAACATTTTAAAAGGGGTATGTAAAACTTTTAAAAGAAGGGCTGAAGAGATGGCTCAGTAGTTAAGAGTACTTGCTTTTACAAAGGATCTGGGTTAAGATCCCAACAGCCACATTGGCTCAAAATTGTCCATAATTCCAGTTTCAAGAGATCCAACACACTCTTACTGGCTCTCCAGGCACCAAACATGCACATGGTGTACATACATACATTCAGGCACAACACACATACACATAAAATTTTTTAAATTTTTATGCAGTTTTAATAAAAAGTCAAGTGTGGCAGGGCATGCTTTTAATCCCAGTACTCAGAAGGCAGAGGCAGGCAGATTTTTGTGAAATCAAGGCCAGCCTGGTCTACATAGTAAGTTCCAGGCCAGCTGGGGCTACAGAGGGACCCTGTCTCAAAAAACAAACCAGGAGCTGGAGAGGTGGCTCAAGGAATAAGAGCACTATCTGTTCTTCTAGAGGACCCAGGTTTGACTCTCAGCACCCACAGCGTGGCTCTGGCTCTGGCTCCGGTTCTGGCTTCTCTGGCCTTCACAGGCACCACACACACACACACACACACACACACACACACACCATAAACATACCAGAAATCAACTCACATTTGCACAAATAAAAATCATTTTAAAAAAGCAGCCCCCCCAAACTTTTAATAAAAATAGTGTCTATTTCTTTACATCTAAAACAAAGACAGTGCACCACAATAGTCACAAACTTTCTTCGTAATCTCTTGCCTGATCCTGGATGCATTTGAGTCCATAACTCTTGTTATGATTTGTGTCTGAAAATTTCCTTCTAGACTTATGTTTAAACACTTAGTCTCCAGAAGGCAGTGCTGGTTTTGGCGGCTATATAACCTTTAAGAGGTGGAGCCTAGTTGGGAGAAGTAGGCTCCCAGAGGCATGCCCTTGGTGGTAGATTATCCTTGTCTGGTTCTGGTCCCATTCTCTGCTCTCTGGTTGGCTGTCACAATGAGATCAGCCTCCTCATGTTCCGACCCCCAGAGACTGCAGTCACTCCTGCCACCATGCCATACCCACCAGGATGGACTGTGTCCCCTTAAACCTGGAGCCAAAGTAAGTTTTTCATCCTCAAAGGTGTTTCTGTCAGCTATTTGGTCATGGTGATGAGGTAATAATCTTAATATAATCTTCCCTAGAGAAGAGTTTAGTGATGAAATAAATTCACCTTCTCCTGAGAAAGTTACAATGCATGTTAGACTCCTGCACTAGGAAAGTTTAATCAAATTTTTTTTAGCTAGAAGTCTCTCACTTTATTGATATTCTGTAGTACTGAAGTTCTATAGGAAAGATTTGGAAGATGCTGTTCTAATCATAGCTTGCTGTCCTTTAGTATTAGTAACTTATATTTCAACAACTTGACCAAGAAATGACTTTACTTTTTTAGAACATAAGAAGTGTGTTGTTCTCAAAAATCACTTTATTAGGGGCCAGAGAGATAGTCCAGTGGTTAAGAGCACTGGTTGTTCTTGCAGAGCACCCAGGTTTGGTTCCCAGCACCCACATGGTGCCTAACAACTGTCTTTAACTGCAGTTCCAGGAGATCCAACACCTTCTTCTCACCTCCTTGGGCATTGCACAACACAGATGCATTTACATATATGCAGGCAATACACTCATACACATAAAATAAAAATAATATTTAAAATAGAAAAATAAATTAAAATAGAAAATATCACTTTCTATTTCATCTTCCATACTGAAGCAATCTAATTATCTTTTTTAAATTTAAGAATTCAGCTTGGCGATCATAATGATGCACTTAGAATATACTGAATATTCATGAGAAAATTAAGTAAAACAATAAAGGAGCTGAGCAAGGTACACAGAAGTAAAATTACCACGTAAAAGTGTGTCACACATATTCCAAAGATAAATTTGCTAGAAGAGGTTATGAATAAGACAACCCACTTATAACAGTAATAAAAAGATTAAATGCTCACATATTAAGCTACACACACAAACGAGCAAAAAATATTCAAGGCCTATGTGGAAAAAACTCCTGAAAGGCATAATATAGACAAAGAAATGGAAAGATATGGTGCACACGCACTCTCTGGGCGCACTCCTGGAATGGCACTCCCCCGCCGTGCGTCTGGAGGAAAGCTGGTCTGGTCCTGCGGGCTTCTCCGTGTCTCTATGGGCCTCAGGCGTGGTGTGTGCGGGTACCTCGGGGTCGCTCTGGGCCCCTGGATCTCGGGGTCCCTGCCACACCTGGCGAGTCGCGGCACGGCTCTGGCCACAGGCGTCTCTGGGAGCGGCAGCAGATAGGTCGCTGTCCGCCGCTCCGGTGCTGAAAGCTTCTCTGCTACTGGAGCATTGTCCAGCCTGATCCTGTCCCTTTTCCACCCGTGTACTTTTCCTCAGGATGCGAGGTCCACTGGCCACTGAACCCCACGGGAAGAGTACGAGGACAGCGAAAGCTAGGATGTCCGTAAGTCGGTCACAGGGGAGTGCGCCCCCCGGAGAGGCTAGGTCGCTGGTAGTAAGGCACAGGACTCAAGACTCGGCTTAGTCTGTGTTACAGCTTTATTAAGTGTCTCTGCTCTCAGTAATTCATCAGCTCTGCGACCCAGCTCTCTGTCTATTAAGAGAAGACTAGGATACTTATACCATGGGGGTAGTGGTAAAAGCTTTGGCTGTTAGATGCTTTGTGAGGCATTCTATTTACATATGGAAGTGGATTTCTGCCACACTGCTAGACTGTTGTCTGCCTGGAAAAATCCCGAGCTGCATGAGCTGTCCGGTCGTGAAGGGACTTCTACTTTGCATAACAGAGGTCCCCAACAGAAAGACACACTTGTACTCGGTTAAGGGAAGAGGGAAGTACAGCATTACACGTGTTGTTCTACCTCCAGTTTTTTCTTTTTCCTCCTGTTTTCATCTACTTTTTTGTTAGGACAGCATCACTCCTTATCTTTTTTCTTTCTTTCTTCTCTATCTCTCTTCCTTTCTCTTCTCTTCTCTCCTCTGCCACCTCTTCTTCATCTTCACAGTCTAATTTCTAAATCTGCTTTCTTAATGGTCTTCCTATCTCCAGCCTTATGTCCATACAACCTTCTGTCCTTCCTCTTCTCTGGGCAATTTTTCCTGGAATTCAAGTCTGAATGGTCAGGAAATCCAGGCATTATATAACACCTTGCCTACTCTTTTCACCTTCACTTTTACTGCCTGACTAATGTCTATTACTTCTGTGGACTGAATTTGCTGTCACTTGCTCCAGAAAGTCTCCTCTAGCACCACAGTCTGAACTGATGGGTCTTCCTTTTTGCGCTCACTGCACTTTACATATCACACTGTGCGGTTTATGATGATTGCTCATTTGATTAGATAGTTCCCACTCAACCCGAAGCTTCAGAAGAGCTTTGTTGTTTGTCATTTACTTTCTATAAATATTAAATTTGTGTGTCTGTATGTTTATGTGTATATGTGGGTGTGCATACACATGCGCACATGTGGAGACCAGAGGTAAACATCAGGTATTTTCCTCAGTTATTCTTCACCTTATTTTTTGAGACAAGGTTTCTCCTTGAACCTGGAACACATCCGTTTCACTGGACTAGCTGTCCAGAGAGCTATAGCTAGGTCTCCATCCCTACCCAGTGCTTGAGTTACAAATGCATGCTGCCATGCCCAGCTTTTATGTGGGTGGTAGGGTTCCAACCTCAGGTCCTCATACTTCTGCAGCAAGCACTCTACAGCCTGAGTGCTCTCCCCAGCCTCAGTATTAATTTTTAAACTAATTTTATTTTCAATTAATGAATTCATTTTTTTAGTTCTAAGGATAAAATCCTGATCTTGTATATGATAGCTAAGTAATGTGTTGCTGAGCCAAACTACATCCTTGTAAATATTTCTTGAATGGATGGATAGTTGGATGGATGGATGGATGGATGGATGGATGGATGGATGGATGGAGTGGGAGGATGAATGAATAAAGCATGGAACTTAATTTACTTTTCCTATGAAGACAGCTAGGTAGACATGGAAATACATTTTTAAAGAGTCTAAATAAATACTTTTGTGTACAATACCTGGAAAATAAAGGAATAAGAAGATAAAGAATGGGGTGCATCTAATTAGAAAATATTTTTACTTTGAAGGAGATTTTGAAGACAGAAGAAATACCTGTCAAAATTCCACTCACCATTCACTTAATTGATTGTTCTAAGCAATCAAACATTCAATTAAAACTAAGAATTAGAAATTAAAATCCAGACTTCTAAGGTAAGAAGGTGGAGCAGATATTTCCTCCATGTGTAAACATGAATGAGAAGAGTCAGAGTAACAGAGCAAAGAATATCCTCAAGGAGAGGAGGATCAAGAACCAGGAAGGAAGAGAAAGAAAAGCTAAAAAGCAAAAAAGCTAAAAAAGCTAAAAAGGAGAAAAGTAGATACTCCATAGCTCCAACCCTCTTCTCATGGAGAGGCAAAGCCAGAATCCTAACCATAAAGTAAGCATGACTGCCTGGGTGACACTGAAAGAGAGTAGAAACAAAATGGATCCATGGGGCTAGAGAAATGACTCAGCGATTAAGAGCACAGGCTGTTCTTGCAGAAGACCTGAGTTCAGGTCCCAGCACCCACATGGCAGCTAACAACTGTCCTAATTCTAGTTCCAGGGACCCCAACACCCTCTTCTTACCTCTGTGGGCATAGCATAACATGAGTGCCCTTACATACATGCAGGCAATACACTCATATACATAAAATAAAAAATAAAAAATAAAATATTTTTAAAAAGAAAATGAGTCCAATCCAAGCATTAGAGAGGAAAGTCAGCAGAATGGAAGAAAATTTCTGCAGGGAAATTGAGATCATGAAAAAAAAATGTTTGCAGTGAAATAGTCAATGAACCAAATTGAAAAACACAGAGGAAAGCATCACTACTAGACTTTTGCAAAGTATAAAAATATCAAAGATAGAGAATACAGTCAATGAAATATTATATTCAAGTATTAATAAGGAAAAGTAAATAAATGAGCTTGAATAAAAC
>NW_008338720.1:877503-920757 GCF_000622305.1 Nannospalax galili | reverse complement strand
AATAGCTATAATTTCATAAAGACAAAGGATGGAAGGTTAAAGTTTGGCTCTCAGTTTGATAAGGAGTAGACCTGAGATAGTTAATATTGATTGCCAACTTGACAGGGTCTAGACTTGCAAAGGTGGCAAACTTCTGGGTATGTCTGTGAGGACATTTCTAGATTGGATTAACTGAGGTGAGAAGACCCATCCTAAATGTGGGCAACACCAGCCCATGGGCTAAGATCCTGAACTGAATAAAAAGGAGAAAGTGAGCTGAACACCAGCATTCATCTCTCTCTTCTTCCTAACTGTGGATAAAATATAATCAGCCATCTACAGCTCCTGCTACCATGACTCCCATGGCTTGCTCTTCTTCCTAACTGTGAATGAAATATGGTAGGCCACTTTAAGCTCCTGCTGCCATAACTTCCTTTTCATGATAGATCATGCCCTTGAACTGTGAGCTATTCCTTCCTTAAGTTTCTTTTATCATTTTGTCACTACAATGAGGTAAATAAAAATACAAATTAAAACTACTTTGAGTTTCCATTTCATCTCAGTCAGAATGATTAACATCAAGAAAACAAACTAGGGGCTGGAGAGATGGCTCAGAAGTTAAGAGCACTGGCTACTCTTGCAGAAAACCCAGGTTCAGTTCCCAGAACCCACATGGTGGCTAATAATTGTCCATAACTCCAGTTCAGGCCATCTGATACCCTCTTCTGGCCTCCGTGGGCACTGCTCACATGTGGTATACTTACATACAGGCAAAACATTCACACACATAAATAAAAGTCAATAGATTTTTTTTTAATTTAAGAAAAAATGACAACAAATGCTTGGGAAGATTTGGGGAAAGAGGAACCCTATTCACTTCTAAGTTTGCAGCCACTTTTGAAATCAACCTGGAGATTTCTCAAAAAACTAAAAATAGACACTATGATTGAGGCATACCACTCCTGTGTAGCTACCCAAAGAACTCTACACCCTATCACAGAGATACTTACATATCCAGACTCATTACTGCACTATTCACAATAGTTGAGAAATGGAACCAGCTTAGATGTTCACCAACTGGCGAATGGTTAAGAAAAATGTGGTACATATACAGAACAGGGTATTATTCCACAGTAAAAAAAAAAAAAAGGGTTTTTTTCCAAAAAAAAAAAAAAAAAAAAAAAAAAAACGCAATCACGACTTTTAAAAAAATGTATAGATCTGGTGAGTTTCACATTGAGACAAACTAGACTCTGAAAGACAAACACCACATATTTTGTCTCATCTGCAGATCCTAGTATGTAAGTATTCAGAGGAGAAGTATAGGGCGTGTAACTAGACAGAGGACCATGAGAGGGGCAAAATAGTCTTAAGGGAGGTTGGGAGGAGGGGAAAAAAGGGAAATAGAATACATGTTAAAGCAGAGGAAGAGCTGTGGGGGTGGGGTGGGGGGTGATGAGCAGGAGGGAGGCAGGGGGAGACAGGGAAGGAAGTCCAGGAGAAGCATCAACAAAAGCAAAGGAGAGTGCACATAAAAATAAACTAACCAAAGTAGGTGAAGGACTTCTACATTGAACACTAGAAAGAAGAACAAAATAGGAGATACTACGATGTAGAAAGATGTCCATGTTCATGGACTGAAACAAATCTTAGGTTTGGGCTACAGATTACTCTGGCCATGTGTGTCTATAGTGGCCTCTTTCCTTCTCCACCTCCAAAACTGTTTCTGTAAATCTCCTACAGGGAAATGACAGGCAGCTGAGCCTGCTTGTGAACCCGTAATTAATTCTCATTTTCCCAGAGGAAGTTTGCCTTAAGCAATTAGAGGCTACCTGTGGCACATCCCATATGATGGACACACATTAGCTAAAGGACTGAGCCTTGCAACCTCTTTTGCCACCCAGGAATCAGAGACAACCTGACTGCAAAGCCGAACTATGTATTATTCATCAATCACATGGCATGGGACCTAGTCTCTCTTTCTCTAAAACCTACGAGGGGATCCTTACTTTGTCTCATGGACATGAACTCTCTGCAGAGCCTCTACCATGCCACTGTATCTGGAGGTCCTTAAAAACTTTCCTATAAATTTCTTACCCAAAAGAACAATATGCCTAGTTGCAGGTGTTATGTACAGACTAGACACTGAGGCTTTCTTCTTCACCAGAAAGCAATTTATTCATGCTAGCCCCTGGCTCCATGGGTTCGTACCCAAAAGACAGAGAGCCCTGAACAAAAAAAAAAAAAAAAAAAAAAAAAAACTCAGGTTTTTATATCCTCTATTAGTTCCCCTTTACAGTTTGGTTTCTTTATCTCCCATATATGGTAACAGACATATCCTGATTGGACACCCTATACTACAAGGTAGTGACAAGCAGAACTGTGTATAAGCATTCAGGCACAGACCATACTACATTCTTTTTTCTCTGTTCTAGAGGGCTCTTGCCATTTTGAACCCTGTAATCTGAGACCTTATAGATAATCAATATTGTAAAAACAGCACTATTGTTTTAAAAAAAGTGTATTGATTCAATGTAATCAACAAAATTTCAATAACATTGTTCATAGAACTGGAAAAAGAATCCTAAAACTAATATGGAATAACAAAATACCCTGAACAGTCTAAGCAATCCTGAGCAAAAAGCAATGTTGGAGGCTTCACAATACCTGATTTCAAATTATGCTCCAGAGCCAAAGTAACAAAAACAGCATGATTCTGACAAAAACAGGCTTGTAGACCAATGGAATAAAAGAGAGGATCCAGAAGTAGACCCACACAGGTATGGTTGATTGATTCTTGAAAATGATATAAAAAATGTGTATTAGAGAAAAGACAACATATTCAACAAATGGTGCTGGAAAAACTGAATATTCACATGTAGAATAATAAAACTAAATTCCTATCTTTTAACCCTGTATAAAAATCAGTTCAAGGGGCTGGAGAAATGGCATTGGATGCTCTTGCAGAGGACTCAGTTTGGTTCCCAGCACCCACATGGTGGCTAACAATCATCCCTAACTCCAGTTGTAGGGGATCTGACACCATTTTCTGACCTCTGTGGGTGTTGCATGACAAGGGGGCACTTACACACATGCAGGCAATACATGCATACACATGAAACAAAAATAGTATTTTTAAAAAAAAATCAGTTCAAATGGATCAAAGCTATTACTATAAGACTTGAAACTCTGAAACTACTAGAATAAAATATAGGAAAAAAACCCACTACTATATAGACTCTTGTGTGGCTTTTTTCCCCTCCAGGTATAACACATAAAATATAACTCATTGCCATTTGGGGATGGAGATTACCTTGCCCTGGTTGCCACTGTAACTGACTAAGCAGAAAAATGTAGTGATAGCTAGGTCTATGGTAATGCCAATGGAGCTGTTAATACTCCCTAGTAGAAGGAACGAGGGGAGAGTCACAGGTCCCTCACCTGGGATTGCAACCACTGTTCCTTCCTGCTGTCCCCCAGCTGTAACTGATCTCAGGAGAAGCAGGGTATATAGGACGTGGCAGGCTAACTGAAGTGGGGCTCCATGATGCAGCTTCCAGGGAGTCTTCATTCATAATGGAGTGGGACTTTGAGCTGATACAGCTGTTTTAGGGTCACCATTTTCCTGTAATTACTCACACATGCTCTCTAATTCATTAGTTCAAGTCAGACTTCGCTGGAATTATTATTTTGGTCTGTCATTTGAGCTCTAAATGAGGGGAATAGACTCCCCAGGGAAAGTTAATGCAACCTAGGCACAGGCAAGGACTTTCTGCATAGGACTCTTTTGGGGGTTGGGGCTGTTGAGACAGGGTCTCCCCCAGCTGAACCCCAGCTGGCCTAGAACTCACTATGTAGACCAAGCTGGTCTCAATCTCACAGAGACCCTCTTGCCTCTGCTTCCCAAGTGCTGGGACTAAAGGAGTGTGCCACCATGCCCAGATGAATGGGACTTTTAACAGCTCAGGAGATAACAGCAAAAATTAACAAATGGGACTGAAGGAAATTAAAAGCATATCTGCATATCAAAGAAAAAGTTAACAGTCAAGAAACAGTCAAGAGACAACATGGAAAATTCTTTGCCAAATGATTAATATCTAGAATATATAAAGATCTCAAATATCAAACAACAAAATAACAAATAATCCAGTTAATAAGTGAACAAATGAACTCAAGAGGAAGCCTTCAAAAGAACAAAAAGCTCCTGAAAGCACAAATGTCTTTAGTCATCAGGCAAATGTAAATCAAAAGCACTCTGGGATTCCATCTCACCCAAGTCAGAATGGCTACTGTCAAGAAAACAACATCAGAAAAACTAAATGCTGACCTGTACCCAGGGAAAAGGAAGCTTTATACACTGTTGGTGGAAATATAAACTAGTCTAGTCACTATAAAAATCAGTGTGGAGGTTCTCCAAGAATCTAAAAACAGAGCTACCATATGACTCAGTTATACCACACCTGGGTACATAGATGAGGGGATCTATGAAATAAAGATGGCTGCATACTCATATTTATCATGATTTTAGTCACACTAGCCAAGTTATGGAATCAGCCTAGATGCCTGTTAACAAATTAAAAAAGAAACCGTGGTTTATATGCACAATGGAATATTACTTGGCACAAAAGAAGAATAAAATAATGTATAAATGTTGTTCTTCATAGGCAGGGAAGCCTGCCCTTCTGAAAAACAAGCTCTCCAGGTAAGTAGGCCCTAATGACCAGATGACTACAGGCAGAACAAGTTTCACATAACATGGATCACACATTAAGGAAGCCCCACTCCCTTACCCAGAGAGTGACCTATGTCACAGAGTATAAACCATGTAAACCCCACTTTCCTGCATCTGTCACATAGCAGAGGCCACACATTAACCAGGCTCTTCCTGTATCCTCCTGAGGGACCTTAAAGAAGATAGCTCGCTTTGTCTCACAGGATACACACTACCTCAGACCTTACCCCCATCATGTTGCTGTGAATGTTAATTACCTCCTGTCTGAAAGGACTACTTCTGACTCAGAGCCTCTTTCTGGAACCTCCTCACCTCTCCCACCCTAAAACCTGACATGTTTTTTAGGAGAATGTATTTAAGTGCAAATCATCATATTAAAGTTGGTCAGACTCGGAAAGACAAATTCCAAATGTTTTTTTTTCTCATATACGGAATGCAGATACATTTTTTAAAGACATGTAAGCGCAAAAGAAGTATTTGTGAAAAGCATGGGGATCAAAGGAAAGAGAAGCAGATAGAGTGGCAGATTTAGTGAGAAAACTCCACGTCTATGTTACTTTGGACCTATCCCTAACATCTCAACTACACTTTCTTTAAGATCACGATGATGACTTAGAAACCTCATTAAAGCTGGTCAAGTACAAAATTATATGAAAATAATAGATAAGAGCATGTCAAATAAAATTTCACTGTTTTGTGTGGAATTTATATTTTTTTAAAAAAAGACATGAAAATGAAGGTGGACTATTGGGAAAGAGAAAGGAACAGGCAGAAGAGGAGGTGGGACCACAGAAGGTAATGGAGATGAGTGCGATCAGAGAATTGCATCATAGACATGTATCAAAATCTCGTAACAAAACCCACTATCACGTACACTTAATGCACACTATTAATTTTTTAATAAAATGTTATGTTAAGCCAGACTGGTCTCAAATTCATGAGCCTGCTGCTCCAGTCTCTCGAACTGCCATCATTACAGGCATGTGCCCACCATGCCTGCTGTGCTAGTTTGAATAAGAAATGTCCCTCCCATACTTATGTATTTGAACACTTGGAACCCAGTTGGGGGCATTGTTTGGGGAGGCTATAGAACCTTTGGGAGGCAGAGCCTTGCTATAGGAAATATGCCCCTTGGGACGGGCAGGCTTTGAGGGTTTACAGCCTCACTGCACTTCCTGTTCTCTCTCTGCTTCCTGTGTTTGGATGAAAATGTGATGAGTCAGCTTCCTGCTCTTGCTGGCATGCCAAGCTGTCCCCACCATGCTGGACTCTATCCTCCTGAAACCCTAAGCCAAAATAAACCCTTTCTTCCTTAAATTGCTTCCTGTCAGAGTGCTTTATCACAGCACCAGAAAAGTATACATCTGCAAACAGGAAAATAATGTTTTAGATAAGAAAGAAGAAGAAAATAAAGAAAACTGAGTAATATAAGCAGAGCACAGATGGGACAGTGCGGGAGAAGAAGATGAAAGGCAGAGGACACACACATAAGGAAGTTCTCTCTGCATCCTCTTAATCCTCTCAGGTAAACGACTTTGAAGGCATATGCAATAGGTCGAGGATCTACTTGGAAGAAAATTTCAGAGGCTCTTTTTCTACAAAGAGGGTATGGCATGACCTCCTGGGGAGATAGGAACAAAGTCTGTCCACTCCAGATAGGCACAGATGACAGACCAAAAAAAACAATTTAACCCAAGTTAAGCTTAGTGAGTTTACTGGAGCTACTTTCAGAAGTATGGGTAAGAGATTAGTTACAGAAGTATTCAACAGTATAGGAATGACTTTTACAATATGGACATAACCTGGCCTAAAGACTTTCACCTAACCTTACAATCATAAAGCTTACTTTTTATAATGTAAACAAGCTCACTGAGCCATGTGTTCTTGTGACCGGGTGTATGGCCTTAATTCCTCAGGATCCCACTTTGACCCCCACCCAAGATAGTCCAATAAGAATAATTGAGAAGTTTTTGTGTGTAAGATATTTTAGATCTAAGAATCAAATGGCAAAATTCTCCAATAAGAAAAGGGTGGCTCCTAGCTTCTATTATGTCAGTTGATACTGAAAAGACCACTTCAATAAAAGCATGAAACAAGCCTGTCTCCAGAGCACAGCTGCCTGAGACATCTGAACAAACAGGTACTTCTTGGAGTTCTGGTCCACTCTTGGTCCTAAAACTAAGAGTCAACCTGCTTCTTTATTCGGGTATAACCGCACTGTGACTGAGAAATACCACACAAAGGCAACAGTATTACTGACAAGACCACACACCAACATGAATAACCATCTATGAAACCTCATCCCTGGAGCTCCTTATACAACTTGCAGGCCACTTGGCCAGCTAGAGAGTCTTCTCTCCCTAGCAAGTGTTACTGCTTGTGGAAGAGCCTTGTGAATGCTGTAAGTTTCAACATCCTCAGGGGCATCACTGACCAAATTTTCATTCAATAACCTTATGACTCTTGGGAATGCCTTCATGTTTCTAGGGTATATTCATTCAAACTCTTTACTGTTCAGACGATTTTCCAAATCTATAAAACACTCAACCTGTAAGACAATTAGTCAGTCTATAAGACATTATAACCCTTTCTTACAAAGTGTGGGTAACATCTCTGAAAGCCCACCATTGCTCACCCCAAACCAGCATCATTTGTTTTGGAATGACACAAAAAGAAAGAAAGAAAGAAAGAAAGAAAGAAAGAGAAGGAAAGAAAAGTCAGCAAGGGTAAATACAACAGGAAAAAAAAAATCCCATCACATGTATCATTTAAAACTTTCCAGAAGGTCACTAGCACAGCATTTGGATTTCTGTTCATTTTGTCCCAAGAAACTATAGATCAACACAAATTTCAGCACATTTGTCTTTGAGTGATCCGTTCACCTGACTCGTTGATCTGCTTTACTTTTTTCTCATCCCCTCTTGGTTGCCTTAGCATTTCACAAACCTGTTTATATTCAAATCTAAATTGCTCAGATTTACAGAAGTCCCACCTACTCATAAAAATCCTGTCCCAGTGTGGAGCTCAGCAAAGCCAGTAATGTCCTATATCAGTCTTAAGGACTCTGCTGAATCAACTTCTTTCTTAACTCTCTGCTAAACACAGTTCTATCTGGTCCCCATGGTTGGGCATCAAGTATTGCCTCACTCATGTCCAGATCCCCCAATAATGCCTGGCTTTCCTCTATAGTCTTCTAGTCCTTGACATTCGTGGAGACCTCACCTATGATAACCAAGTGTCCCTAATGGTTTATATGAGTCAGTTCATCAGACACTGATTTCCCTCATATTGTCTCAGGTTATGCAGCCTTTGACTCAGAGGAACAGATAGTTACATTACTCAGTTTCTCCACTTCCACGGCACATAGACTGATACCACTACTTATAGCTTCGCTGGCCAAACTATGCGACACTCTTTCATTTAAAAGTCTTTCTAAAACTGGGTATGGAAGTACACGCCTTTACTCTCAGCACTCAGGAAGCACAAGCAAGTGTATCTCTGTGGCTTCGAGGCCAGCCTGGTCCACACAGTAAGCTCCAGGCTAGTCAGGGCTACATAGTGAGATCCGGTCTCAAAAAGAAAAAAAAAAAAATCTTTCCCAATTCAAGCAGTTCAAAGGCACAGTATTCCCTGATTATCACATTTTTCTGTGTAGGGCCATTTTTAAGGGTCTATCTGCAAACTGAATCATGGACTTTCTTTTCTTCTCTATGAAATGTTTGACAGAAGGTATCTCTTCTCCCATTTCTACCATGTTCTCTTTCCTCTTGCTATCCACTGCTGTCTGTGGGTTCCAAGTTTTGGGAACCCAGGAAGGGCTCTCCAGCACAGACCTTCCATCCTCCCATCTGTAAGAAATGCCACAACAACACCCCATCTCATCCTTTCTTCTGTTCAATTTTCCTGTCAAATCAGATGTTAATGCAAGGGGTAGTATTTACATGTCTTTTTCCTTTTTTTAATTCCTCTCTTACATTAGGCAAATACTTTCTGAGAAGAAATTTGAGCCTCAGTTGCATATCTTATTGATGAGGAGAATTAACCTAATGAGGGACGAATGAACTATGACCTCAGTAAAACTGTGTTCTGTATGGTAGATGAATAAGCACTAACAAATATATTTGATAAGAATCTTATGTACTCATAGTAAACCTAATAATAATTGCTTCTTGATATATGTAGAAGTAACAGGATTTTGGAAGCTTCTACTTGTACTCAAATCATAAAGAAAAACCTGCCACTCTGAGCTCAGTCTCAGACTGAGACAGGGCAGGACGGACAACCACAAAAACCAGTCTGTGACCTTAAGGAAACATCTGCTGACAATGTGTCATGTTTGCTAAAATGGCTGAGATTGCACTGGCAGTAGCGGTTATCATGTTACTGGGAAATGTCACAGCCCTTGCCCACACTTGCACAAAATGTCTGCTTTTGTAAAAACGCTGTTTAAGTTTCCTATAATAGCCCAGTGGGCACATACAGTTCTGTGTTGGAAGTCTCAAATTCACCAATGTAATCACTGCCAAAGGATAATGTAAAAAAATCCTATAAAAACTTGAATGTGTCAGGCATGGTGGCGCACGCCTCTAATCCCAGCACTTGGGAGACAGAGGCAGGCGGATCTCAGTGAGTTCGAGGCCAGCCTTGTCTACACAGCAAGTTCCAGGCCACAGCAAGTTCCCTGGGGGTACAGGGAGACCTTGTCTCAGAAAGACCAATGAATGAATGAATGAATGAATGAATGAATGAATGAATGAATGAATACTTGAATGTATTTCTGTTCTGGGCCTCAGTTTCTCTAGAGAAAGAGTTAGGACTCAGGTCCATGAATAATAAGAGAAAACTTCTTCTGCTCTCTGAGTATGGTTTGAATCTTCTCTCTGTACCTGGCCAGTCTCAGTTTAAGTCCCGTAACATTATCACCCACAACAAACACCATACAACAGATACCATAGACTGCTCATAATCCAGTCCCATACTTGTCCCTTTCAAGGACTGACATATATTCTCTAGTCCATCAATGGTGGGGCATGCTCATATTGTTGAGGTGGGTGGGTCCTGTTAATCAAGAAGGCACACTATTCCATACAATACAGCAGAAGGTGGCTACTCTGGGATTTCCTGCAAAGACACTCCACTCTCAAATGGCTTGGCCTTGGTTGAGTGTCCTATCACCTATCAAAGGAGCATGCAACCACCACTTCAGCTCCAGGCACACCATTTCATACTACATAGAGTAACAGCCATACTGGAATCGCCCCACAGGCCCTCTATCCTCACGTGAATCAGCCTCAGTTGCATGTCTCAGCACCTATAGCAGAGGCCACACAACCATTCTGCTCCAACTCACCCTTTGTTCTGTCAGTCCTTGTTCAGGTACCAGCTATATGAGTTTTCCGAGGGAGATGTGAACAGATGTCTGTTCATCCCATATAGGCTACCTAGCAGAGCAAAGAAATGAACCAAAGAGTTTATTGGAATTATTTCCAGAAGTATAAGTGAGGGATTAGTTACAGGGGCACATATGATCCAAAGGCAATGGCATCAATCACCAAAAAGCCCACACCAGTGTGAGTGGCAGCTTAACTATACAGAACCTTCAGACAGCTAACAGGCTAAGGCCAAGGGTAATGGAGCCACAAAGAGCAGACCCCTGACAAAGAAACTAAAAGTGCTTCTTAAATTAACAGACATATCTCTGAGGCATGGAAGCAGCAGGTGGGAGCCTACCAAGATCATGTTGGTAACTGGGGACAGTAACTGTCTTATAAGCTTCCCTAACTGCAAAGACAGAGGCCCACAGACCTAATTTATAAACTTTTGGCAACTTTTGGCAGGCTCAGATTCTTCCTCTCCCCGACAAGATTTGACAGCTGCTCTTTGATTGGTCCTATTTTTCACCTCCTTCACATATGCATATTCAGCTAAGCAGGGACCAGCTTGTGGGCATCCTATGAATTTGAATGCTCTGCAGCTTTAGAGACAGAAACTCTAAGAACTGGAAGGAGGAGGAAGACCGAAGTCCAGCAGGGTTGGGAGGGGATGGGCCCTGACCCACACTCTTCTCTCCAGGGGAAGAAGCTTGAAGACTTCAGAGTCTGACTCCCAGCTGACTGGCTCTTTGGAGAAGTGAGACTGTTTCAAGACTCCAGGACAGACTTGGAGGCTTCTTAACTCTTGAGGTTTCTGCCCTGAAGAGGGAGCTCACTTGAGCCAGTCTCTGGGTCTGGAGCTGTGGCTGCAGGCAAAGGGATTCATCCCTGCCTCAGTTTCCAAGGCTCTGCCCTAGGGCTGCAGAAGGGAATTTGTTCCTACAGCTGCCTCCAGACTTCAGAGAACAGCAGCTTCAGGCTTTGAGGCTTGCTGCTCTGGAGACCAGAGAGGGCTGGGACACTTGTCGCTGTAACGGCTATCTGCTAGCATCCCACTGCTAACAGATCAACCTTGGCTCATTTAAATCCCGCATGGCAATCTGTTTTAAACAGTTTTGTCCAATTTAAGGTGGGTAATTCCTGACAATAAAGTACCTCCCGGTTGTACTCTTCCCTGTCTGCCTACTCTGCAGTTGAAGACAAGAAATGCTCTCTACTGACCACTTCATTATGAGACGTCCTCTTCCCTCTAGGAGGGAGTGTTTGAATTTAGTAGAAATAGTTATACAACAGCTGGCAATATTTTTAAATTTCTTGCTGTCTACCATAGATCCTGTTAGTTCAATTGAGAGGCTTTGGATCCCCCTGGAGCTGGAGTTACAGGGAGTTGTGAGCTGCCTGATGTGGGTGCTGGGAACTGGACTCTGGTTCTCTGCAAAAGCAGTATAAGCTCTTAACCACTGAGCCATCTCCTCAGTCTCTTGTACGATTGTAAAAATTAATGTACTAAACAAGTCTAAGCACAGAATTTTTGGTATTTACTACCGCAGATACATATAACTTACTAAAATGAACGCAATTTAAATTATTCATATGCAGTGGAAACCCAAGATAGATGGAAATTTTGCAAAGCAATTCAGAAAGGCAATTTCTTTACTATAGCTACTTACGTATTACAGATATAATTTCCACAGGGTGATTTCAAACTCTCGATGGAGTACGCCTAGATAGTGCACCATGACTCGTTGGTACAGATTATTTTAATACTCAAGTATCTCCATTTTCTACTCAGCAGTATAGTACGTAGATTTCGGAAAGGATACAAAAACAGCTAGATAATGTTCTCAAGGAATGCCTTTGACTCTTTTTGGTCTACATGCTATCTTGGGTCAGTCCCCCTGAAAATGAGTGCAAGATGCATCTTTGCATGCAGGAAGTTTACAGGGCATTAACTTGCTGACAACTCCTGTAAGGGAGCTAGGGAAGCCATACTGGGCAGAGGGAGCTTAGCAGCTATTCCAGAGACATTTGCTGTGCCTATGAAAGTTTTGAAGCCAGGACAGCCTTTTAGAAGATGCCCTGTATCAAAATATGGAAATTGAATCTCTGTATCCCTCCATTAAGCAGTCACCAGTTTTAGGCTTTTCCTGGGGATGGAAATCATAGACAGGAAAGACAGCTCTCTCCTGTCCAGGGCCATGCTCAAAGAACAACTTTCTATAAACCATTTGCAACTATTAGAAGCTGGAAAATTGTCTTCATCCTAAGGGAAAGGTAGATAGTACCCTGTAGCATCCTCTTCCTAGAAATCCATCTATCTATTTATCTATCTATCATCTATCTATCCATCATCTATCTCTCTATCATCTGTCTATCTGTCATCTATCTGTCATCTATCTCTACCTTCTATCATTAATATATTTTGAGTTTTATAATAGATATTTTCATTTCCTTAATGAGTCACAATTAAGTATTCCTGGCCCTTTGTTTCATGTTCTTGGATCAAATACATAACAGATTTATATAATTACTAGGATTAATTCTTGTGAACATGCCAAATTAAGTAGTAAGTTCAATATGTTTTACCCTTTTATGTAAAAAGGGATAATGGCTACAAGAGTGAATAAATAAAGGTTATTCTAAATATTGTTTTTGCAGGGCTAGGTGTTCAGGGCAGACAAATACCGGTAATACAAAACAAGCAGGGACAAAGGAACAGGTCTTTTCTAGAGGCAAATGCCTCCTCGTGGTTCCCACAAGGCTCCTCTAATCCCTGATGCATCCCTCATCTCACCCCCCATTATGATGACTGACATGTGGCTTCAGGCTCTCCTTGTAATGCTCTCAGCTGCTCTACCGTCCTGCTGTCTCAATGATTCTCACACTAAGAACAGATATGATTGACTTCCATTCATTTTAAGACCAGAGCTAACAGAAGTAGCTTGTATTTCTAGCCAAGGTAAGCTTTCCCACCATATGGGTATTAATTACAAATTCATGTTAGTTGATTAAAATGAGGGCAATTGAATATATCCATGAGTTTCTGCTGGTCCCACGCAATGCCCTTTAATTGCTTTCATAAACATGTTTAATGGCTTCTGTAATGCTGAAAATAAAGATTTAAAATAGGTCATTAGAGATTTAAAAATTGAGGGGGAAATTATGGTTAAGTGCAATAGTGATTAAGGACCAAGTTTCTTAAATAGTATTAAAAAAGAAAAAAATTAAATGATCTGTATATTCATACATGTGTATGTATATATGTGTATATAATTTAATTCCTTTAAAAGATAAGGGTTCAGTAAAAACTGAAAAATAAGTTCAACTAAATAGAGCTTATTTATAACTGTGTCCAAACATTTTTACAGATACACAGGATGAAATCTTTGAATGAAATTCCTAAGGGAGAAAATATCCAGATTGGTGAAGGTACATCAAAATCATCATAATTCTGACAGCATATACTATCCATATCATTCTCCTTATGAACCATTAAGAATACCTAAAAATGTATTCACGCTACAAAGGAGGAGGGGGGTTGGCAAGATGGCTCAGGGGTAAAGGTACTTGTCATACAAGCCTGAGGACCTAAGTTTGATCCTTAGAACCTATGTGATGGTAGAAAGAGAGGACCAATGGCATAAGCTTGTCCTCTGACTGCTACACATGTACCATGATACATGTGCAACCATGCACATACATCATATATGCACACAGTAATAAATAAAAAATTAAAAGGAAATGTATACTCTTAAATGTTCATGGATTGTTGACTCATATGTCAATTGTATATCTCCTCTGACTAACATCGGGGGAGCAAAAACATTCTTGGTGAGCAGGCACTTCTGATTTGTGTCCTCAGATCCAAAACTAATTCTGGTATATAGTAGTAGGTAGTGATAAATACTTATTGAATGAATAAATGGAAAGGTGGTGAAACTAGCCACATAAACACCCAAAAGTTCTGAAATATCTCAGGGCTGTGTTCAGTCTGCAGCTTGTGGCCCACATGAGGCAAAGGATAGCTATGAATGCATAAGTTTACCTTAAACACTAAGATTTTTTTTGGTTTTTTTTAGTTTAAAAATTGGTTTTTTTTTTAACTGATTCTCAAGCATAAATTTTGTGGATGACAATGTTATGCCACAATGTCAGAAGATTGGACATACCTGGACCATAGGAGTGGCAGGGAAAGCTAGATGCAGGGATGGCTAATGGGACATCTGATTGAAAGAGAAAATATAAGGATTGAGACAAGCATCCAGAAGGTGCTTGTTTGTGGTAGCATCATGCTGCATAGCCCAAGCTACACTCCTTGAACTCACACTCCTGCTTAATAATCCCAGCCTCTCAAGTGCTGGGATTATAGGCCTGCACCAGCAAGTCCTGCTTAATGTTTTCATCTTCTTTTTTAAAAGATTTATTTTATTTTATGTATATGTGTGTATGCCTGCTTGTCTGTTATGAGCATATGTGTGCAGATGCCCACAGAGGCTAGAGGTGTCAGAGCCCCCTGAGGGAGTTAGAGGCATTATGAACAGCTTGATGTGGGTGCTAGGAACTGAATTCTGGTCCTCTGAAAGAGTAGTATGTACTCTTAACTTCCTCTTCAGCTCCAAGGTTTTCTTCTAAGACTAAATCTAGAGAACTAAATTAACTCAGGTAAACTAATCTTCAATATAGCACTTTTTTTAATTTTTTATTTTATGTGTATGAGCATATTGCCTGCATGTATGTGAGTGTACCCATGTCATGCAATGCCGCAGAGATCAGAAGAGGGCTTTGAATTCCCCTGGAACTGGAGTTAAGGGTGGTTCGTAGCTGCTGTGTGGGTGCTGGGAATTGAACCCGGGTCCTCTGCAAGAGCAGTCAATGCTCTTAACCACTGAGCCATCTCTCCAGCCCCTAATATAGCACTTAAAAAAATTTTTTTAAGGCTCCAACATTTAGAGCCATCATGATTACTTCATTCCGAAGGCAGATTTTCTCCTGTCTGTTGAAGGCTACTGTCTCAGCCATATCTATTGTGTCCTTTGACAGGAATCTGGTCCCTTTCCTCCATTTTGCCCACTCATAATACATTTCCACCAACATCTGCTATGTATGACCCCTGTAATCTTGTAGAATGTCAAACTATGGCCACATAACTCATGAGAGAATACTAGGAAAGAGATTTTTTTTACTTATTTTTCTATTATCTGAGTCAATTTTGATCTACTTTTATGATCTACTGTTTCTCTCAAGCAGTCTTCGGTACTTTGCGGCTTCTGTTGCACATTAAATGTGCATCTATTATGTTAATAAATGTATTATACTATAATTGACTCTGTGCCTTCCTTCCTACAGATTTCATATCCCTCAAAGGAAGAGTGTATCTTCATAACTAATTAATAGGTGCTTGGAAAATATTCATTGACATAGAGATTGGTCTGGATTTATGAGCCTGAATATACCTGTAAATATTTTGAGGGGAGATTAGATATGACCATTTTATCCTTAAGGATTCAGACTTGTAGTGTGGCAGGAACCCGCAGATCAAAGGAAAGGCAGTACAGTATGATTTGTGCCTGAGTGTACACATACACTTCTACCTGTCAATACCCTGTAGCATGGGTCACCCAATCAAAATGTTTGTTGCCATACATGGGACACCAAGAAACTGAACTGTAAAGGTGAATTAACAGGGAGCATAAAATGCTAGGGCTTTTGTTTTGTTCAGGGTTCTGTCATTTGGATACAAACCCATAGGGCCAGGTACTAACACGAATAAACTGCTTTCTGGAAAGAAATGCCTTAGTATCTCATCTCTCTGCACATAACACTGGTAACAGTAGAAGTAAAGAAATTGGGGAATGGGGGACTGGAGTGATGGCTCAATGAATAAGCATACTGGTTGCTCTTGCAGAGGACCTTGGCTCAGTTTCCTGCATGGACATGGCATCTACCAACCATCTGTAACTCCATTTCCAGGGGATATGATGCCCTCTTCTGACCTCTGCGGACATTGCACACACGGTGCACTTGTATACATGCAAGCAAAACACTTGTACACATAAAATTAAATATTTTTTCCCATTGAAGCACTTCAGCTGTTCCCTTCCTGATCCCCTTCCTCACTCTACCATAACAACCTGTATGTCACTATTTTAGACTGAGCCATGTAAAACTGATTGGAAAAAGTATTTTTAACCTGAGACACACAGTAATATCACAAGACCAATCTAATGGTGCTGAAGAAGTACATCCTGCAGACAACAGCAGGCAAGTCAAGCGGCAGGAGACGAAGGCTTGATGCCCAAAAGATTCAGGCTTTATTCAGGAGAAAACATAAGCGACCCGGATTCCTGATGGGAGTGTAAGGGCCCTAGGTTGTGATGGATTTGCAGATTTAATAAGAGAAGTTTCCAAGGAGACCACTGTCAGTGGAAACTACACTTGTGGTCTACTACCATGCTCCAGAAAGGCAGAAAATGAATAAACCTGGATTACATGTGTAAATGCATTACAGAAACAGAAACTTCCCTTCGAATTGCTTCTGTTTCATTTTTTAGTTTTTTTGAGATATTTCAAGCATTTTGAAAAGTAAATCACGACTACAAAGTCTTTGCTAAAGAATCTACAAAAATGCATGGTTATCATTCTTGAATTGTAGTACACTTTTAAGAGAGACTAAGGAAGACAGAAGCATAGCACACCCTCCTGGCTCATATGTATCTAAACAAGGGAAATTCCCTGCTCACTTTTTTCTTAATAAACAGTTTACAAGATCTATCCCTCTTCTGTCCTCCCTTCTTCTTCTCTTTCCGTTTTAAAGGTTTTTTTTTTTTTTCTGATTGCAAACAAAAAGCAAGCCTGATGGGATAAAGTCAATGATCAAGAGAGACAAAAAGAGACTGAAAATTCCTGCCCTCCTGCCTAATTCCCTTAATTTTGTGTAGTGATATACTACTGCATTCTAGTATAACTCCTCCCAAACTTTTCTACTCAAATGCTCCTCAATATGAGCAACTGTCTGAGCCTCTTGCATATACAAATGACTAAAAAACAGTCAGCTGTTAACACTATTTTTCTACCATTATACCTTATTATTAAATTAATATAATTTGAATGGGTACAATTTACATAACAACACTATTTCCTATGTTCCTTTATTATAAACTTTCAATTAATTAATTAGTTAATTAATTAAGAGACAGGGTCTCCCTATAGCCTTAGCTGCTTTGGAACTATCTATGTAGACCAGGCTGGTCTCAGTGTCACAGAAATCCACCTGCCTCTACCTCCAGAGTGTCTTTTGGTAAGATAGCCATTTTCACAATATTAATTTCTCCCAATTCATGAGAATGGGAAGTCTTTCCATCTTCTAGTACCTTCTTTAATTTCTTCAGTGTTTTCAAGTTTTCATTGTAGAAGTCTTTTGCTTCCTTGATTTCATTTATTTCAAGAATTTTTTTTATTTTGAGGAATTTGTGAATGGGATTGTTTCCATTATTTCTCCCCCCCCCCGTGTGTGTGTGAATGCATGTGTGCATATATGGATCCCACAGGTTGTCACAAGCTGTCTTCCCCCATTGCATTCCACCTTATTTTTTTGAGATGCAACTTCTCACTGAACATAGAGTTTGCCATTTTGGTTAGACTGGCTGGCGGGACCTTCTAATCTTAGATTTATTTTATAAAATAAATAATAATTGGCCAAGAGTGGTGGAGTATGCCTTTAATCCCAGTACTCAGGAGACACAGGCAGGATCTCTGTGTGATCAAGGCCAGCCTGGTCTACATAGTGAGTTCAGGCCAGCTGAGGCTACAGGGAGACCTTGCTCAAATAAGAAGACAAAAAACTATCAAAACAGCAGCAACAACAACATAAAATAATTGATTTATAATCACTGTCATTTAGAAAGAAAGTTTGTCTTAAAAATTGGTGCTCACTTCAGTGTGAAGAAAAGTGGAAGGAGTTTATAAAAGTGCCACTAGATGGTGCACTTTTAACTTCCTGGAGGGAGTGTCTGAAGCAGCTTGAATTGCTAGCTAGTGCTCAGCTAATTTAACATTTAATGAAACCAAATTAGTGCCTCTGACTCAGAATTTCCTTAGCTATAAAAAGGAGAATTATAATCCAAGAATAGTGTACATGGTACGTTGATATGTTTTTTTCTAGCAGTTTCTTAGCGTGTTATTCTCAAAAAAGAGATTCTTGGAACATGCATATAACTTTTAGGATTTTTTTTGGTCTTTTTGAGACAGACACTCCTTGTAGGCACAGCTGGCCTACTCACTATGGAGACAAGGCTGGCTTCGATTTCGCAAAGATCTGCCTGTCTTTCTGCCTCCTGAGTGCTGGGTAAAGGCCTGCACCACCACACTCGACTGGAAGAAAAAATTTTTTTTTAATTTTATGTGTATGAATGTATTGCCTGCATGTGTGTGAGTGGATCCGTATGGAGCAATGCTGCGGAGGTCAGAGGTGGCTTCGGATTTCCCTGGAACTGGACTTAAGGACACTTCATAGCCGCCATGTGGGTGCTGGGAATCGAACCCGGGTTCTCTGCAAGAGCAGCCAGTGCTCTTAACCGCTGAGCCATCTCTCCAACCCTTGGAGGAAATATTTTTATAACATATCAACAATGGGGAGTCCTAGATGTTTGTAGGTTTTACTTAATAACTGTTGAAATAAATTATCCTAATAAAATGTTAATAGTATGTATGAGATTCAATTATCAATAGCCTTTTCGTAATTGCAAATTTATCTTTTTAAAGTTTTTTATTGAATTTTTGTGTATTTCACACACAAAATCATCTTTATGCCCCTTCCCCCTTCTCCTTTGGCACCTCCCATAGCCCCCCACTGGAGCTCACACATTCTATCATTTGTATTAAAGTTAGTAAACTTTAATTATGTATTATGTAAAGTTAGTGTCCCAAGATGTCCCTCAGTGCAAGTTCATCCACCAGGGTTTAGTCAGCCTATCTAGAGTCTCTCCCTTCATTTGTGACACTGCAAGTGAATTCTATAAAGGATAAAGGCTAGCTTTACATTACATAGAAAATATATATTTAAAATGTCCTAAAAGAAGGAACAAGAACAGAGAAAGGAAATTGTGATTCTGATCAATATTCAAAAATGCAAATCAGCAAGAGTTCATTCCTGGGAGAGTGCTCCTCCGGTCTAAATCAAAACTGACTCAAAATGAGGAGGTAGTTAGGCTGGATGAGCAAGGAAGTCAGGGTTAGCATGGATTCAGTTCATAGTGAACTACTGAACTCCAAACTCCAAACTACTCCAAACTACTGAACTCCAAACTTGTGCCATTACACAATCAGAAAGAGAGTTTTAGTACTTCCTATGTGTGGCCTATCTCCCACATCCTTCACCTTGACCCGTCTCACACTACAGTTCCTGATTCTCTGTGTCCCTAATCCTTGGACTCATTACCTATTTATAGACTGGCAGTTGCTGTTGGTTCTGACTTACTCTGTCTCTGGCCTGAGCCTGGTTTCCCTGCTAACCTATAATTTACATTATTGCCTTTGATGATAACTGCTTCCATCGCTCAGTCAAGCATGCTTGGCAGAGACTCTCTTCTTCACAGCCATAGGTTTATACAGAATTGTTAATCAGACACAAAAATTAAGTAGTGAACGGGTGAAAAGTGTGCTAAAAGGGATGAAGGAAGTGTACATAACTGTCAAGAGCAACTGGACATGGTTGGACCGTTAGAATGCTTAGCTGGTTTCTATGTCTGAGCTCTGGGATGGTGAATGCTGGTTATGGTGTCTCTGAGATGGTCAGATGACACTGATTCTGCAAGCTAGATTCAGGTGCCACTAAAGTGATGTGACTGAGAGTGATTGTTGTCTACTTGAAGCTTCGGATGTTAGAAAAGCATTCTCAGATTAGATGGTATTTGGGCACCAAACGGAATGACAGAAATCAGCCATGTAAACATTTGCGACCAGCAAGTACTGAAGGGCATAAGCATCAGCACCATCTTTATCTGAGAAGAGGCCAATTATTTAAAGTAGAGTCAGAGGAAGGTGCTTGAAAATCCTTTATTGCACATCCTTCTGTCAAGGATTTTAATGGCCACCACAGGGTGATTGCTATTTTAATATATTCTGATAAGGACACACACATTCAGGTATTCTTTACTTCCTGACTTGTGGAAGGATATTAAAACATCGTATTCAGTCTCTTCATTCCCAAGCTCCTGTCATTCCTTAGCTGACCTCAAGTTAGAGACATTCATTGTACTACTTATTTATTTTACTATTTATTTATTTGTTTGTTTGTTTATTAATTTAAGACTTGGTCTCCCTGTGTAATCCTGGCTGGCCCGGAACTTGCTCTGCAGACAGAACAGGCTGGCCTGGAACTCATAAATATCTGCCAGCTTCTGCCTCCATCATGCTGGGATAAAAGGCATGTACTACCATGCCTGGTATTAGAGACTTTAAAAATAATTATTGAAAAGAATCATTAAATGGATGCTGAGACAGATCAGGCCATCATCGAGTTCCAGTGCTGAAGGTCACATCATGGCTCCATATCAGTCTGGGTCTGTGCCCTGCCAGGACTCTGGCATATGCACTCCATGAGGGCCCTGAACACCCCTTCACCTATCTTTTGAGCTCAGGGAGCAGCCAGGAATCCCTTGAGAGACATCAAGGCTGAAAAATACCATGTAGAAAAATGGAAAGTAAAGGCTCTATCAACATGTTTCCTAAAGTCCTAGAGAACCAATTCCTGCAGTGTGCTAAATTAGTGACATCATTTGGATACTGAAATTCAGAAGCTGAATCAGATCAGTGAAGATGAACTGGAACTCCTCAAAGAAAAGAGACCTGAGACACCAAGGAAGGTTCAGCAGCAGAAATAAGATGCGTTTCTAAAGGACAGGGAAATACACTTTTTTCAAGAAGTCAAGGAGAGTGAAAAAGTGGTTTGTCATTTCTACATAGACTCCTCGTTCAGGTGTAAAGGACTGGCAATACTGTCTAAGAAGCATCTTTTAAAATCTTTTTAATTCTTTGAGAAGTCCACACGTATATGATGCATTTGATCATATCTACCCCCTACTCCTCCCACCTCCTCTCAGATCTCTGATATACTCTCTACTGCCCCCCCTTTAAAAATAACCAAGTCAAATTTGTGCTGACAATATACCCCAAAAAACATCTTGATGCCAAGATTTTGAAGATGAATGTGGAAAAATCACCATTCCTTTGTGAGAGACTGTGTATCAAAGTCATTCTCACACTAGGACATTTAAGAGGGAAAACAAACACAAACATTTAATTTCAGCACTTGAGAGACTGGGACAGGTTTATCTCTGTGAGTTCAAGGCCAGCCTGGTCTACATAGCGAGTTCCAGACCACTAAGAATTATGTCGGGAAAACTAAGATTATGTTGTTGGATTTACCAACCTAGGAAATGCAGATGATTTCACTACAGAAACTTTAGAATGGAGGCCAGGTTGTTGTGATGTTATTAATTATAGTGGAGATTTGATAGAGCCACAATTCAGAGTCAAAAGAAATTTGGGACAAATTTCACAAAGCCGGAAAATCAAACTATCCAAGGAAAGAAATAGGATTCAGATTCTGATAGACTCACTTGTAAACCATCTGCTTGTTGACTTCAGATTTAAACGTATTTCCTGAATCCTATTGATTTCTGTACATTGACTATCTGATTCACATCCTGATGTTTTATACTGTTCTATCACACAGAAGGGCATCTTTACTATTTTCTCTATGGACATTTTATATAGGTTGGAACTTAGGAGTTTTACAATTACCTGGGAAGGGTCTGGATTTTTTGTTTTTGTGATTGATTTTATTATAAAGTGATTTTTATATCATCATATCACTCACAATTGTGTTTTAAATCTACTGAACTGGAAATAGAAATGCAGCAAACTGTCCCAGAACTAAACATGTTTTTTAATTTTTATTTTATGTGTATAAGTATTTTGCCTGCATGTGTGTAAATGCACCACATGTGCAGTGCTCTCAGAGACCAGAAGAGGGAGGGTGGAAGTAGGACAAAGCTAGAAACTCTCAAAGTCCACTAGCAATGACATGATTCCTCAGCAAGGTCACACAATCTAAATCTCAGTGTCACCAACTGGGGCCAAGTGTTCTCATACATGAGCCTACGCAGGACACTTCTCATTCCAACCACCACAGGTTGTTTCCAGCTTTGACTATAAAGCTGTCGCATCTTTTGTGTTAGCGTGTACAGGCTTTTGTGTTAGCATATGTTTTCATGTCTTTGGATAAATGTGTCTAGGAGTAAAATTTGTAGTTTTTATTGTAAGTGCTTGCTTAGCTTTGGTAGAAACAGCCTAACTTTTCCTGTGTGGCTATATCATATCACATTCCCATTTTAATATGTGAATGACCCTGATTCTCCACATCCTCAGCAGCATTTGGAAGTTATTTTAAAAGAGTATTCTGATAGGCTAAACATGAAAAAATTTCAGATAATCATTGTAGGTTTAATTTTCATTTCTCCAATGGTTAGTGATGTTGAAAAACTTTTTATTTGCTTATCTTTTATCTTTATTTTTTGGGGGGGAAATAGCTGCTCAAATCCTTTGTCAGATTTTTAAAAATAATATTTTTATTAATTCTCTGAGAATTCATACAATGTAATTTGATCATGTTCAACACCCTCCCCCATCTCCTCTCAGATTCACCCTCCAATTCCCTAACACCTGAACTTGTTCTTTATTTTAAAAGTCCGTGGAGTTCAGTTTATGTTCCTCATACTCTTGGGTATGGACCAATCCCCTGGAGTGTGAGCAACCTACCACAGGTCACACCCTTAAAGAAAACAATTGGACTCTGACTCTCCTCTCCCAGCAGCTAGCAACTGCCCGTAGCTCCTCAGCTGAAGGTAGAGCTTCATGCCATGCCCACCTCCCCTGCTCCATGCTGGAGTTTTGTCTGGCTTGAGCTTGCACAGGTTTTGTACAGGGAGTCACAGCTGCTGAGAGTTCATAGGTACAACTGAACTGTTTTGTCTGGAGAAAAATCAGTTTCATGGTAGTCATTCACCTCCTCTGTCTCTTAAATCTTTCTGGCCCTCTTCCTTGAGCCCTAAGCCTGGATGGGGGAAAGTAGTATAGATGGTGTCCCATTCAGGGCTGAGCACTCCGCACTCTCTTGTTCTCTGCACATTGACCAATTGTTGGTCTCTGTGTTCATCATTTCGGCAGACTTTTAAGCACTCAAACCCATCTTCATATCAATTCTCCCATGAGGTTTGGACTATGCTTATAAATTTCAGTTGGCTCTAGTTCTAGAGAGACTAATTCATCCATTTACATATATAGTTTTCCTAAAGAGTTATGAAATAATATACTATATAACATTTCAGACAAATTCCTCTTTGCAGTTTATAAGAACATATTCATCTTTACTGTAAAACTATTTAACTTTAAAAAAACAGAGGAATAAAACACATTTTCAAAAGTCCCATCAACTAGAGATAATTACTGCTAACATTTGGTTAGTTTATTTCTAGACGTTTACATTTTCTCTATAATTAAAATATGCTGGCAATTCATACTCTGCACCTTCTCACAAGTCATTGACATTCATATTACAGATTTTATCACTTTAATACTGGCATTGTTAACCTATTGTATATGTGTGTTTATTTAGCTAGCTTCCCTAATAGTGGATATTTAGGTTACTACTATAAGCAAAGGTTTAATGAATGTTCTTATAAGGATAGCTTTTGGGAGTTTTGTAATTATTTTCTTACCTTAAATCTCTGGAAGAATTGCTGAGTCAAAAGTCATACACATATATGCATACTAAGTATACATTAACATATGCATACACATATACATATATCAGTTTGTTGTTTACAAACTGCCTTTTAGAAAGATGTGTCCATTTCCTTTTCCACCAATATTGTCTGTAAGGCTCTTAAACACATCTCTCCTCTGTTTTTCAAACAAAATTTCTTTTCTTTCCTTTTAAAGATTGGAACATATCAGGCAAAGTAACTTTTTTTTTTACATTTTTTCAATGGGTCTGAGATGCAAGCAGGAGTCTATGAGGCTAGGTCAGTAAACATACTGTAAAATGCTCATCTTCTGGGACATGTTTTGAGAATGTGATTGACTTCAATGGCTTTATAATCTGTCTGCCCAGTCACTACAATAGTGACCTTAAATGGTGAGTACAATGAAGACATTCCTTGTCAATGGCTTTATAATCTGTCTGGCCTGTTACTACAATAGTAACCTTAAATATATTTTTAAAAATTAATTATTTTTAATTTATGTGTATGAGTGCATTGCCTGCATTTATGTAAGTGTACCCCTGTTGTGCAATACCATGCAGGTCAGAAGAGGGCGTTGAATTGCCCTGGAACTGGAGTTATAAACAGTTGTTAGCTGTCACACGGGTGCTGGGAATTGAACCCGGATCTTAACCTCTGAGCCATCTCTCCAGCCCCACGATAGTGACCTTGAATGGGGACTGATAAGGTCAAGTAGCATAATGAACACACTTCCTTGTCTGTGGAAAAATTAAACAAAGTTCAGGCTACTGTCAGCATGTACCAACTACAGAGATGGAAAGTTATAGCCACAAAAGTTAAGCGATTTATTGTGAATTGGAAGATACTGCAGTTTGGGGTCAATTGAATGTTCCCCCCTTTTTTTTATTTGGTCGAGCTATCAAAATTTAGTATTTTAATTGTAATATGGAGAAAGGACACCTCATACTGACATAGTCCCAGATTTGAAAGGTCAAGAAAAATTATTTTGGTAGTCTAGGAGCTTTTTTCACAAGGCCTAGCAGAAACTTGATTTAATGCATGTGCCTTTTTTCCCCATATGCTGGCATTAATATATTTTTGCTTACAAATTTCCCTAGATGGATTAAGCAATACAATGACTGAATGCAAAAGAGTATGTTGCACTAATTAGGAAATGTGTTCATGATCTACATTAGAAAAAAGATTCAGTACAGAACACATCTTGTTTATGTCTAGTCCTTGTTTAGTAATTTTTTTCATTGCTAGTTAGCAATTTATATACACTTCTAATTTTCTTTTAAAGCAGCATCCTCCTTCCCCAATTCCACAGGATTTTCCTGGATTGTAGAAAATGAAGTTTTTCAAGGTACTTAACTTTTTGAGTGCTAAAAGTTTTATAGCTTCTAATTTATGGCATTAGATATAGTAGTGGAATTTTTAGCTACTGTGTACATTTTTAGTATTAGTGTAAGAGCAAAATGCCTCGAAGTGTGGGGTTTATCCTTTTCTAGGGATTTCAGCCTCTATAGGTACATTATCTGACGTACATTTCTAACATCATCAAGAGAAGTAGGTGGAGTTGTGGAGTGAGTCATTTCATTGTGACTTTGGGAAAAGTTCCTAACATCTCAGCTTCATTATCTCTAAGACCAAGAGGTTGACTTGGAGACTCCAAGAAGATCCTTCAAATACAAAATTACATGATTTTGTAATTAAGATTATGTGAAATAAAAAGTCATACTTTTTTCAGAATCTAAAAGATCAAGAAAATAGAAGGGGGTCTGTTTGGGCAGAGGAAGAGGATCAGTAGGAGGGACAAAACAGGATAAGGGGGGATACTATATGATATATGAAAATGCTGTAATAAAACCCCTTATCTTGTACAATTAATATATACTAATAAAGTCTTTTAAATCTGACAAAAATTTACACTATTTTTGCTAGGCATTATTCTTTATTCTTATAAAGGCCAAGCTTAAACTTTTAAATTTGAAAAACTTGGCGACTATGCACAAAATGTAGTTAATGATATAGGGTTCATTTGCTATGCAAATAGAAAAGTTCAAAGTGCAGCCCTGCCTCGAAAGTCCTTAGCCGATTAAGCTCAGTTCTCCAAATCTCTGTTTGTGACTTCGGGTTTGGGGGCTAATTCTGTCTAAGCCTTAAAGGGTGGAGGTCAGGGTGGTCTACTTATTTTAGGCCAGCTACTCTGAAGCCTCGAGGGTGGGAGTCTAGTCTCAGGCAGTTCTCTGCTGTTGCCAGACTTGGTCTCTAAATGACCAAAAAAGGCGTCAATAGCAGTCGCGGGAAAAGGGCTTGGAATTCCTCTCCACCACTCCCCTCATCTCAGATTCGCAGCTGGGGAGGTCAAGGCTGCTCCAGGCCAGAGGCGCGTCCCGGCCAGGGGCAGATCCCGCAGGTGACAGCCCCTCTGTGGTCTCCCCGGTAGGGAAGGGGCGTTCCCATCCAGCGGTTAGCGCCACGCCCCTCGCCCGCCGCAGGTACTAATCCGGGCGGGGCCAGCAAAATCTCGCAGCGCTTGAAGTTCCTGTTGCTAAGCGACGAGCGGGAGGCGGGGCCGGCGGGGTTAGCGCGGCTCTCAGCCCACAGCGCGTCCATGCGGGCTGGAGGCCGTACCGTCGCCCTCCCTCCTTCTCGGGGCGGTGTCTGGAGCAGGTGCCGACCCCGCCCTCACGCGCTGTACGGGCTGCGCACGCGCGGTGCGTGGGCAGCCTTTGCCCGGCCGGGTTCGCGGTGGGGCTGCGCGCCGGGTCAGCGGCTGCGGCGGCACAGCCGGACGTGGTCGGGAGCCGGCGAACCGAGGCTGGTCGAAGGAGGCGGAGCACGAGGGACTGCCACGGCGCCCTCCGCTGCCGACGGAGATGGTCTTCGAGTCGGTGGTCGTGGACGTCCTAAACCGCTTCCTGGGGGACTACGTGGTGAACCTGGACACATCCCAGCTGTCTCTGGGCATCTGGCAAGGTAACGAGGCCGCCGCCCGCCGTGTGGCCGTGGCTTCCCGGGGCTCCGGGCCAGCCCGGCGCAGCCACCTGCAGCTGTCCGCCTCGCCCTTCAAGTTACGTAAAGCCGGGCGGCGGAGGAGGCGCAGCAGAGCAGCCCTTCGCGAGCCGGCCGTGACCTGTGGCCCCCGCTGCCTCCGCCGGGGTCTCGCCCTGTCCCTGTCCCCCGGTTGTGACGAAGGCTCTCGGGAGCTCACGGGAGCTCGCTGGGGAAGGCCAGGCGCTGAGCCGGAGTCGCCCTCCGCTTCCGTCCGGAGCCTCACGTGTCGCTGCTCTTCGCTGCTCCGGAACCTCGCTTCGGGCTGCCTGCCTGGGTTCGGGTGATAAGGAAAAGGAAACCGCCGCTCGTGTCACTCCGAAAGAGTCGCTTGTGTGTTCAGGCCGTAGCGTGGCCCGACCAAAGAGGGATGTGTTCCGTGTCGCAAGGCTTTGGAGTTTTGTGGGTCCCAATAGATGAGTTTAAAAAGGGGTAGGGGGCAGAGAAAAGAAAATGGCAAAAAACAGATGAGCAAAAACTAAATGGGCATGCGGGGCTGCGGTGATGGCGAAGGACTGGATCTCTACTTTGTATCCCCTAACTGCAGTTCTTTACCTTCTTGAGTGTTATTTAGTGTTTAATTTTTAGTGCTTCTGTATCATGCTCTTGTTTATTTTATGCATCTATTAGCTATTAGAGTCCTTTTTGAAGCGTAGGTCCCAAGCCAAAGTTAGGATTAATTGAGTAAATATTAACCTGTGCTGCTTCTCAGTTGCAAAGTGAAAATACTATATCTTGCCCCTGTATACCTCAGAAAGAAGCCTTCGAACTGGCTGAACTATATTTGGATTTGTAGTGAAAAGTTGCTTCTACATTCAAGGTCCGCCACCTTGGGTAGAGTGTGATTTATTGATGAATTTATTTAAAGTTCACATAAAGTAAAATCCACTCCTGTGTGTATAGTTCTGTTTTAAGGAATGCTGAGGGGCATGTAGGCACAGTAAGGACACAGAGGAGTCCATGTCTGCAGGATTCCTTCTGCTGGTTCTTTGTTGTTGATCCCATTTCACCTGACAACCTCTAGTTTCCAGAGTGTTGTAAATGGAATTGTATGGGTTGTAGATTCCTGAGTGGCTTCCTAACAAATGTGTCCCCTAAAGGCTCACATGTGCTGTCTCCCATGAGGTAATAGGGAGTGTGTGTATGGGGGTGGTGGGGATATCCTCCAGCTGCCATTATGCTGTTTCAATTTTCAGCCTCTATACTTCTTTGTCTGTAAGTACCCATTCTCAAGTATTTCATCATAGTAACAAACAAACCCTCAGCTAATACAGCGTGACACTGCTTTTTGAAGTGGCTATGTCATTTTGTACCTTCACCAATGCTGCATCAGGATTTAATGACACTATACCATCATGAGCATTTGACATTTTTCAAGTGTTTGTGTACGTCGTATGTACGTATGGGTATTTGCGTGCGCGTGTGTGTCTCTGTGTGTGTGTGCATGTGTGTGTCTGTGTGTGTGTGTGTCTCTCTGTGTGTGTATGCAGACCTGAGGCAGCAGACCTTAGGCGTCTTCCATTGATGCATAGTCTTTCAGTTGAACTTGGAGCTCACTATTACTGCTAGTCTTGCCACCCATTTTACTCCATGGCAGCCTTTGAATGCTCAAATTACTGGTGGGCTTTCAGGCCAACCCAGCATTTGTGTAAGGTTCTGGGGATCTGAACTTGAGTCCTCACTTTTGTGCGGCAAGCTTACCTTGCTGAGTCATCTCCCCCACTCTGAAAAAAGTATTTTTTAAGACAGTCCAATAGGTATGTAATGGTAAAGTATTTTGGTTTTAATTTGCACTTCCCTTGTTATTAGTGATGTTGGGTATCTTTTCATATTCTTTCTTGTTTTTTTTTGTCAGTGAAATGGCCAGTTTTTTTTTTTTTTTTTTTTTTTTGGCTTTAAATTGGATTGCTTGGTCTTTCTTTTCCATTGGGCTTTAATTTACACATCAAATTCTACCCTTGAAAATGTACAACTCAGTATTGTTGTTGTTGTTTTATAGTAACAAAACTACAGCCATCACCACTAACTCCAAAACAGCACATTTAGACACCTACCACTCAAAAGACCTCATGTTCGTTAGCACTCTTATCTTCTCTCTCATTCATGTCTACCCCATGCTTGGCAGTCATTAGACCTTTCTGTCTATGTGTTTTCTGACTCGACATTTAGGAGTCATACAATATGCATCCTTTTGTTTGTGGCTTTATGATTTAATTTATCTCTATATTGAAGGATGGATGAACTGTTGTATGGATGCATCATATTTTATATCAACTCATTAGTTGGTGGACATTATTTCCAACTTTTGCATATTATAGCTAATGCCACTATGAGCATTCATGAACAAGTTTTTTTTTTTTTTAAATAGTCCTGTTTTAAGTTCTCATTGGTATTTATGTAGAAGTGGCATTCCCGAGACATGTGGTGACACTGCTTAAGCTTTTGAGGACTGTCAAACTCTTCCAAAGTTTTTGTTTCTTTACTTAATGTTCTTTATATTGTGGATACAAGTCGTTTGTTAAAGAAGTGATTGGAAATATTTTCTCTCAGTCTTCTATTTACAGAGCAGACACTTTGAATTTTGGTGATTTACCAAATGTCTTCAGTGAATCATGGTTTTGGTGTTTTATTAATAAAAATCTTCTCCTAACCTAAAGTTAAAAAGATGTTCTTCCATGTTTTCATTGTAGAAGCTTTATACAAAAGCCTTTAGCTTTCCGTCTATTTTCTGTATAATGTATGTGCTACAAGTTGAAGGTTGAAGTTTGTTTGGACATGCTCACATGAACTGTTATCATCCCAGAATAAAAGAAAGAAATTAAGGCATTTCCCCAATACATTGATGGGGGTTATGTACTCAGTGGGGGAAACTCTGATACAGATTTTTTTTTTTTTAAAGCAAAGCAAATGTAGATTAAGGGAAAGTAAGGAAAACTCCTGAGAGTGGGAGGGGGACTCCAAGGGAGGTATACCCTCTGTTACAGACTTCAGATTTTATCTGATGACATGCTTAGTTTGGGGGCTGGTGGAAACTAGTGGTCCATAAACCCCATTCCAAAGTTTTCAACTGATAGTTGAAAGGAGTGTTAGGTCAGACACAGGTGGGCAGTGAATGGGTATTCAGAGGGCTAAGATAGCTCAAGATAATTTGACTCTGGCCTATACTATTCTAACTCTTCACAATCCTAAGTTATGATCAGTCAATCAGCCTTGCAGAATCTTTAGTATAGGTGTTGCTTTTTTTGGAGGGACTTCAGTTCATAGTTCTACCTGTTAGCCAAGCATGAAGGCCAGATGTTGTTTTATGTCCCACAGCAATAGGAAGACTCATTTCCAGGATTTGATAAAGATGAGGTTGAGTAGGCAGGAAAGCATTTTCAGGAGAGGGAAATACTTGTTAAAACCATAATTGAAGAAGCCCCTGGGTCATAGTAACATTATTAGGAATTATGAGCTGAGTCTGATTTTTTTTTCATCCTTTGTATCTGACATATTTACATGGACATATAATAGGGATAGTATGCTTAAAGTAATCAAGAACATAATATGACCTAACAAAAAGCAGGCATTTTAACCAGTCAAAAATCATGCTCTTTTAATTAGACTGACTACATGTTTTTCCCCATGTGTTACTGTGATTTATATATTAAAATATTTTATGTTTGAAGTATTTGAAATAATTATTGTATTAATTTTAGTTTTTAGTGAGGGAGGTTCATTGATGAGAATTGAGAGATGCATTAACGTCTTTAATCCCAGCACTCAGGTTACAGAAGCAGGCGGATCTCTGTGAGATCGAGGCTAGCCTGTTATACACAGCAAGTTCTAGGACAGGCGAGGACAGGGATACCCTGACTAATAATTTCATCTGTCACATTATTTTTATATTTTACCAGAATCCAGTTTGGAGAAATAACTGTATAGACACATAGAGAAAAACATCAGATACCAATACAGAATCGTTTTAAGTTTTTTTCCCCAGTAAAATTGACATTTCCTCATATACCAAGTATTATAAAGACAAGAGTAGTAACAAGAGGCCAGACTTGTGGGCAATCAGGATCACATGGATTCTGTAAGCATAAAAAAATCTTATTTCTTATTTTGCAATCAGAAAGGGAAAAGGAACCTCAGTAGAAATCATTTTTAATATTCCCTGTCTAAATACTCATTGGGAAAATATGAGTGTTTAGCTTGTTTTTTTCACCCTGATTAAGTGTACTATGTCCACCCTGAAGACTCATTTAGTTGGGAAACATGGCTCATAAAAGATATAGTCTCTTGGTGTAAGAGGCTAGTTTTTATTTGGCCAATTTTGATTCATGAATGCTATTGCCATTGGATACTGATTGTTTTTGTATAATTTTGATAAAAAGAATAAACCCAAAATCCTAACAAGAGTTGATATAGTCACTCTAAGTGGGCTGAAATTTAAGTATGATACAGTGCTTCCCAGAGTTGTTAATTTATTGTATTGTGATATTTTAATAGCAAAAGCAACATAATAATCCAGTTAGTTATACCAAGTTAATATTCTTCACTTTTTGGGGGGGGTCTTTTTGACACAGGGTCTCCTGTAGCCCCATCTGTCCTGGAATTCACTATGTAGACCAGGCTGGCCTTGAACTCACAGAGATCCACCTGCTGGGAATCCTGCTCTGGCCTCTGCATTAGTGTATAAGGATATGGGCACTCATACATACTGTAACCAGAATCAGCAATTACATGAAGAACCTCCAGGAATAGAGCATAGTCTCCATGGTAGAGTTTTGAAAGCCCCTTTGGTGTATCAGTCGGAGAGCAGCAACCTTTAATAACCAATGCTCTGCAAGTATTGGAAGCATGTAGTCAAATCTGTTTTTGTGTTTCACATTTTTTTTTTTTTTTTTTTTTTTTAAGTAGGAAGAAATTGTTGTTTTTGACTGTAGGAGTTTGTTTTTAGAGATCCCCACCCACAAATTGAATTCCTTTTGAAAGATTTGAAATCTGTCAATCTGAAAAACTGGACTTTTAAAAAATTCAAGTTACACTGAATATGACAATCCTTTTGTGAAGGTAGTGAAAAATTGGAGTCTTTTTAAACTTGGAAGATTTCATTCAAGTAAAGTAGGAGGAGGGTAAGACATGAGTCACAATGAAAACATGATTCTCTTTCTTTTGAGACAGTGTCTCCCCGTATCTTCCTGGCTGGCCTTGAACTCTCAATGTAGACTAAACTGGTCTCCAGCTCACAGAGATCCCCCGTCTCTGCCTCCCGAATGCTGGGATTAAAGGCATGTACCACCACACCCAGCAACAAAAACAGGATTGATGAGAGAATGTAACATCCTCATTTGTAGTTTCACTGAAACCAAAATTGGTATTATTCCTATTATTTAAGGAAATATATCAGAGCAAATTCTAATTATCTCAATTAAAAATACCTAAATATAAAAGGATTTAAGAAATAAGTTATAAAACATGAGAGTGTAACTATTACTGTAGTTGCAGTTATCAACCAGCTTGTTTGAAATCTGTGTGGATATGTTCTCAGGAGTTGGCACAAGTTCGAGGTGAGAAATACAAAATCCAAGATTTGGCCAGGTATGGTGGGTGCATGCCTTTAATCCCAGTACTTGGGATGGAGAGGCAGGTGGATCTCTGTGAATTCAAGGCCAGCCTGGTCTACATAGTGAGTTCCAGGCCAGCTGGGGCTATAGAAAGACCCTGTCTCAAAAAGACCAAAAATCCAAGTGTTTATCTACAGAAGTTTGTGGAAAATACCTAACAGGTTCTTTTTTTAATAAAAAATTATGTATTATTTTTATTTGTTTATGAGTGTATTGCCTGCATGTATGTAAGTGCACCTGTGTTGTACAGTGCCTGCGAAAATCAGAAGAGAGCATTAGATGTCCCTGGAACTGGAGCTACAGATAGTTGTTAGCTGCCAGGTGGATGCTGGGAATGGAACTCTCATCTTCTACGAGAGCAGCCAGTGCTCTTACCCACTCACCCGTTTCTCCAGCCCCCAATGTGCAAATTTTTTGTTTAGTTTTATTGTTTTGTTTTGTTTTGTTTGCAACAGGGTCCCCTGTAACCCAGCTGGCCTAAAACTTGCTATGTAGAGCAGGCTGGCCTTCATCTCACAGAGATCCACCTGCCCCTGCCTCCTGAGTGCTGGAACTAAAGGCATGCGCTGCCATACCCAGCTGATAAACTTTTTAATCAACTTTGATTTGTAAAAGTCCCTAATGATATTGTACAATGTTTTTCTGTAGCAAAGATAGCTTATACAGTTCTTTGCCTATTTTTGAATGTGTGTAGTGTATGTGCATATGTGTATAGATGTTCCCATGTGTGGGTACGCAGTGTATGTGGGTGTGCTTGGAAGCCTGAGGTTCATGTGAGGTGTCATCATTTGCTCTCCACTTTATTAACTGAACCAGGGTCTCAAAATGAACTTGGAGCTCCATTCCAGCTAGTCTAGCTAGTCAGCTTGCCCTGGTGAATCTTTTTCTCTGCTTCCTAGTTACTGGGATTACAGGTGACTGCCATGTCTGACTGGTTTTAAGTGGGTTCTAGGGTACCAAACCGGTCCGTATCCTTGCATGGCAAGCATTTTATCCACTGAGCTTTCTCTCCAACCCCACTTGCCTATTTTTATAGAACTCCTGGCAATTATTTTATAAGGAGGCAAATTGATATTTTTCAAACAGGATAGGTCTTAGATTTAGAAGGACTAATAGGACTATCTTCTGCTAAAGAAGCCAAAAGCTTTAGTTTATTTTGACAATTAAAATAAGTTTTAAAGTGCCTTTTGTTAACTCAACCACCAGTGTAGAGGATTAAAGATTGTAAGCACAATGAAAAAATTTGTACAGTAGGCCAAGTTTTACAGACATACTGTCCATTACAATAGATTCCATGGTTACTATGTAATTTAGCAGGAACACCTTAGTTGTTTCCAATAAAATTTTTCCCACACTAAGGCAAAGAAGAGACTCATGAGTGGCAGACTTTAACCCAATGAGAAAACATAGAAAATTAGTATTAAAATTTGTATTTTTCTGGAGAAGGCATTTCAGGCCATTCATGCTCCTAGTTGGTTAGTCATTGATTGTTGGATTCTTTGTATAATCAGACCAGTAAGGAGATGGTGCCACTAGGATGAAGCTCACGAGATCTGTAATGAATTGAGTCATGACGCTGTAACCACTGGGTTGAAGAATGGAATACAAGTCCACAGAACAATCACAGGTCTGAATGTCAGTATGACTATAAACCTTAAAACTGTGAAAATGACCCTGAAGAATAAAATACCTATACAATTGGAAACACTGCATTTGATTTTTTAAATTTATTTTTATTTTATGTGTATGACTGTATTGCCTGCATGTATGTAAGTGCACCCATGCCATGCACCCATGTCGTGTAAGTGCACCCATGTCGTGTAAGTGCACCCATGTCATGTAAGTGCACCCATGTCGTGCAGTGCCTGCGGAGGACAGAAGGGTGTTAGATCCCCTGGAACTGGAGTTACGGACATTGTTTGCCACCATGTGGATGTTGGGATTTGAACTTGGGTCTTTTGCAAGAACAGCCAGTGCTCTTAACCGTTGAGCCGTCTCTCCAGCCTGAAACACTGTATTTGAGAAATAACATTTGGTGTTTAATTCTACCAGACAGCTTGTCTTTAGATGCACTACTTATGATGTTAAAAGGTGAAATCTAAGAAAATGTAAACTGTTATAGGAAGAAATGGAGGTCACAAGGTAGAAGAGGACAGGGCTGTGACAGAGGCAGAGGGACTCCTAGGTGATAATGTCTCAAGATTACTGCTTCAAAGTGATAAGCAAATTAATTTGTGATACTTTTTGTACAGGTTTTGTCAGTTTCTAATAAACATAAATGTGGGGCAGTTGTTTACTGACTTTATCAAATTAAAGCTTTAATGTTTCTGATGTATTTTTAAATTAACATAGTAGTAAGTAGATAAGTCACTGAATATTTTATGATTGTATGTAATATGTATGGAGCTTCTTTATTTTACATGCATCAAATATGCATTTTATTTATTTCTTTGATTCCATTGACCATAGTCTTCTCAAAGGTGAACTAAATTATTTTGGATATTTCAGAAATTAGAGTCCTTATGCCGTGGGATGTAAAATTTTTTTTTCTGTAGTTTTCTTCCATGGAACTTTAGGGATGCAGTAAAAGTTGATGGTTGTCTCCTAAATGAGAAGTCATTGACTTTAGACTGGGATTATTGCTGGGTAGTTGAACATTTGCATAGCATGCATGAGGCCCCAGGTTCAATTATCATCACTGAAGAAAAAAACAAAAACAATAAAAATTCGAAGTAGATTGATTTTTTTTTCTATCATTAAAAACACTTATTTGTATTTTTATGTCAGGGCATTTGGATAAAATTTAATTGGTGGGTTTTAAATGGCCCATTTAATAGATAAAACACAAAGTCCTTTTTAAGCAAGCTTTATTTTTGTAAATGCAAAACCTTACTGTATAAGAGGTTAGGTTTTTGTTTTATACAGTATATTTAATTCAGTAACATTTTAATTACAGGAGGCTTAGTCACACCCACGCCACCTTTCCTTAAGTTCTCATTCTCATAAATCTTCGTGTGCCATTTTGTCCTCACCTTTCCGTTTCCTTTTTTCTTTAATTTCTATTTTATTTCTTGTTATTGTATATGTTAGTGCAGGTGTACACGAATCACAGTGTGCTTGTGGAGATCAGAGAATAACTTTGAGGAGCCCATTCTTTCCTCCTCCCACTGTGGTTCTGGGGATCCATCTCCGGTCACATGCCTTCATTGTTGAGCCATTTCACTGGCTTTTTTTTTTTTTTTCCTTATTGAGATGGCCTTATTTAGCTCAGGTTGGCCTCCCAACACAGTATGTAGATGAGGATGACCTAGAACTCCTGATCTTCCTGACTTGACTTGACTTGCAAAGTACTGGGATGACAGGTGTGCTAGGGTTACAGGCCCAGCTTCTTTCTCCTTTTTGGAAAAATCCTTTAAGACAATGTCTCATTTTATCATACAAAATCCTTTCTCATCTAAAAGAATTTCCTTTTTCCTTTAACTCCTTTTACCAAAAATATGTTCCATACCTATAACCTTTCATAGCTTGGCAATTTCTTTACAGAATATTTGAATTTAGAAATATTAACAAAATAAGGTCCCTTATTTTAATGAAAACCCAGGAAGCTGTATTGGAAAACATGGAAAATATGTTAATAGTCCTGGAAACACTTTTATAATTTATTTAACCAGCAGATTTAAAGCAACTGATGTGTTAGATTTGATTAAATCCTGTTGGTGGCCAGGAAGAAATCCTAATCTCAGACTTTCTAAGACTGCAAAGAAAGTGAGCTAGTAATAATAGATTCTGTTTCTGTTATATATATTGGTTGTGATTTTTTTCTCTAGTTTGGGATTTTAAATGATGCATATTAAAATTATTAAATGAAACACAGTTGTGTCATGTTTTCTTTTTTTTTTTTTATTAAGGAGCTGTGGTCCTCAAGAATCTTGAAATTAAAGAAAATGCCTTGGTAGGTTTTGGCTATGAAAATTTTGCTAGGGCATTTAATTAGTATACTTGTTCTTAATTTAAATTGCCACCATTTGCTTTTTTTGTTTGTTTGTTTGGTTTTTTTTGGGGGGGGGGTCTTTTTGAGACTAGATCTCAAGCTGGCCTGGAGCTCAACAGGATCCACTTGCCTCTGCCTCCCAAATTCTGGGATTAAAGGCATGCACCACCATGCCTGGCCTGCCACCATTTACTTTAGAGAGGGAAGCCTCTATGAATTTTGACTTGAGAATAATACAACTAAATAATTAAATTCAAATGTATATTGAATGTAAAAAAATGTGCAAGGTAATTAAAAACTCTGAAGTAATTTTAGGAAGAAAAAATGTAATCATTTATATTGTTGTTTGTATGTACTAATTCTTTACAAATTCATTTTTCTTCTTAGAGTGAACTGGATGTACCATTCAAAGTTAAAGTTGGTCATATAGGTAAACCATATTTATTATTGAAATATTATCCTTGATGGGCATGCAACTAAAGTAATTGACTTGTTATCTCTGTAATGTGATCTTATTAATGTTTCTGAGGATTAACTGAAAATACAGTGTGTGTGTTCTTGTTTAGGTAAACTTAGCTGTGTAACTTAAAAATATTGTGACTTAAAAATATTCTCTGACCAGTAATTGCTTTCTGTATAGTTAAGAAATGGTATGTCCAGGCACTGTGACTAGAAGTTAATATGAATATTTATTTGTGCTGCAAGAAGTTGTTCTAGGTTCCTTGAAAATGCTATGCTGTTTCTTGTTTTGGATTATTTTACCCATGTTTGTACATACTTTAAGTATATCGCTAAAACAGAAACTAATTAAATGTAAGGTTTTAACATATTCATTAAAATTTTGTCTGTTAGGATTTTTATTTTATGTTGTATATTGGTCATAGAAGATGATGATGATGGTATATTTAGTTGGGAGTTACAAATATTTTTGTTAGTTTCTGCAATAGGGTTTGTATAGTGTTATTGAAGCCGTGTTGGTGTTACTGGGGAATAGATACTTGCAAAGCTTGCATAAATTATGTGAAGACATTCTCCACAATTTTGTGTACTATCCTTATAGTTGGTATTAGACTGTATGCCACAGAAAAATTTCATTTGGCATTACTAAAATTTAAATTCAGTCCCATCCTTCCTGAATTTAAAGGCAGTTTAACAGTAAGAAGGGAAAAATGTCACCAATTATTTTTCCTCAACATCTTAAAATTTTTTTGCATATTTCTGAAATTTACACGATTAATTTTAAAGACTTAAAACTATGGTATATGGGTTTTTTATATACAAGTAGGTTTGACCTCATTTATTTTTTATAGCACAATAAGATTACATATTTGGATATAGTGGAATAATCTCATTATTACATTGTAAAAAAATATAGCAATATATATGTGTATATGTATGATGTATTTATACTTGTATGTATATATGTATAAGGAAAGTAGATACACTTATTTTCTTTAGAACTTGCCTTTTGTCTTGTTTAAAAACGACAAGGTAATTTTCAGTAATATGAGATAGACAGTTTACTAAGCAGGATACTTTTGGGAATCAATGAAGGGGTTACTTGTATATCTTTCATATAGCACTTTTCATTCCTTATTATTCTATAAACATATGTATTATTTTTTGTTGTGTCTTCACCACTTAGTATATTGCATGATATATTTGTTTAATGAAAAAGTACCCATTTCTGAATTAATGGTCCAGGAGTACAATCACTGTTATAGGAATGTATGCTTCCCTCGACATTATTGCTTGTTTTAGGATTCTTTCAGAGATTTCTTCTAATTCTTTATGGAAAATGCATTGGGAAATGTAGGTTAAATGAACAGTTCTTGTCATTATTTTTATGTAGGTAATCTGAAACTTATTATTCCATGGAAAAATCTTTATACTCAACCAGTTGAAGCTGTTTTGGAAGAAATTTATTTACTCATAGTGCCGTCTTCTAGTACGTAAAAATTTAAACATTATAAATTAAATTATTTTGTGGGGGATGGAAAAAATCTTTATATTTTATAATTATTTTTGCTCCATATACTTTTGGTGAATATTTTGTGATTTTTAGCATCTAAATTTGGGGTTTGTTGGCTCAAGTTTTTTGCTGCAAATTGATTTTTTTTTAAATTTCAGTAGATTTTTGTTTGACGTATTTGATTATCTTTAAGAGTAAATTTTGGAATCAGTATATTTAAGTTAGTTGAGATTATTTTTTATGTTTCTTGTAGGAATAAAATATGATCCTGTCAAGGAAGAAAAACAATTCATGGAAACAAAACAACAAGAATTAAAAAGAATAGAAGAAGCAAAACAAAAAGTAGTAGATCAAGGTAAAATAGGAGTGGTGATACAGGGTCTAAATATTTGCTGTCATAGAAAGTAGAAAACAGTCTTACTACATGGAAAATCATATGGTTTGTGTGCTTTTACCTTGCCAAAATGTAAGGCAATTAATAATTTAACTTATTACAAGGGTAAGGTCAGTTTTTAATAATAGAAAGTTTATCAGGTATATTTTTTAAACCTTTCTAGCTTTGCTTTTATATTCCCTTTACATTAACTCTTTACTCTTTTGAATATAACTTAGTCCTTTGATGTGCTTTTTAAAACCTTAATCTGTTTATTTGCTCTCTGGCTTCCTAGTTAACCTACATCTCATGGTTCAGTATTTCAGCCCATTAATATCAGTGGAAAAGGTGTCCCACAGAAATCTAATCCTTTCCACTTGTCCTCTGTTTACTATAACACCAATGACTTTGTCTATCTTTAATTTTTTTTTTATTTTCGATTATGAGTATGTGCCTGTGTGTATGTGCATTGGGTCCCCCTAGAGCTGGAGTTAAAGGTGCTATAAGCTTCCGGATGTGAATGCTAGACACAGAATTCAGTTTTCTGAAATAGCAGTATGTACTTTTAACTGCTGAGCCATCTTGTCATCAGCTGACTTCTTTTTGCCTTGAAGTTACCTTTATTTTTCACTGAATTTTTGTGCATTTCATACTAAGTGAAGAAACATAGACTCAGAAAAACATTTTTGGATCTTAGCACCAAACCCTTATATGTGAATATATATTGTGATGTAACTGCAGGAACCAGGAAAATGGAGAGAAATCATGGCGTTAAAGGGAAAGAAAGAGCCCAAGAGAGTGGGATAGTAGGAAACATGTTATCAAGTGGGAAATGGGGGAAATGTGGATGTTTAACTGGGAAAGGAATAGGAAAGGATATACAAGGTATCATGGGGCTAAAGGGTAAGAAGGATGCCAACAGAGAGGCGATAATACTATATAGGTATTATCAAGGGGAAAATGAGGTACTTTATCTGGGGAAGAGGAGGGATGTTAGAAAGGGAGATAGAGACTAGAGATAAATGAAGTTTAGGTGGTATGAAAAACCTGATGGAAATATATTAGCTCAAAAACCTACTGAAAAATACACATACAATGTTTGAACCTGAGTGTATGTGTGTACTTGAAGGCTATATAACAAGAAACACAGTGCCAGACGAGAGAAACCTCCTTTGAGTTGTTGGTCAAGAGACTCCAAAAATGAAACAGGCTATTGCCACAGCCCTTGATTATCTCCCAGAACCTGAAGGTAAGACCCCATTGCTGAACACAGGACAAACTTCAGACACAGGACTTGGAGCAGTGGAGCTGGAATTGACCTGGAGGCCTCCTCCCTGAAGACTGGGTCTCATAGTTCTAGAAGATTCTCTGTAAGCTGCTAAGGGAGAAAAATCTCAGTTAGTGGTCCAACCTAGCTTCAAAGTCTAATAACCACAACAATGACTGGCACAACAAACTATATAGGTGCAGTAGTAGCACTTTTATCTTTCAGGCAGTCTACTAGCTATCAATTAGCTATCTAATTGGACTTAAAGCCCTCTCAATGGGCGGAAACGCCTATGTGGCACTGTAGACATAGCCACTGTACACATGACTGGAGAGATCAGCCAACTTTTATGTTCTTTACACTCACTTCTTTTCTTAGTAAGCTTTTCCTCTTAGCTTGTAAATTTATTATAGCTTTTTCTTTGACACATTTCTTAAAGTCTATGTGATCATTTATCTCTAACCCATCCTTTCTTTCCCAAGTCTGCTAGGCCTTTTCCTTTAAAAAAAATGTTTTTTAGTCAATATAATACATATACATACCTTTAAAAACTAAACAGCACTATAAGACTCATACTTTATAAAACCAAAATCTGTACTCTGACTTATCCCTGTACTCATTTACTGTAGAACTACAATATTGCTAAATGAGATGCTTATAGTTCTATTACTTGGTTTGTGAAGAATATATACTTGTAGAACTATGATGATTAACCAAGTGATACAATTGTTTACTACTAAGCCATGTATTAAACTCTAATTAAATAAAATTTGGCTGTAACTTTGTTTTTTGCTTGGTATTAATAGGTGTGACTTTATTTAGGCTTAAATTATTTTTTTGAGTTTAAATAATTTTTTTAATGTAATCATTGATCTAATCAGCTTGTACTATATATTTAGAAAACTTTATTTTAAAACACAGAAAAGACAGTAAAGTCTAGCTGTCTGAACTCCATCATTTTTCGTAAATACATTTTGAATGGTTTCTTTTTAGTGTTTTTTTTTTAAAGTATTTATTTAATAATCGCATGATTAGAAGAAGCATTTCATTACAGCATTAACATATTCAATAACAATTTCCAGAGCAAAGATGCATCTCTTTCAAAATTGGCTGTAAATTTTTAGGGTTACAGTTGAATTAATACAGTTATACAATATTGTACTCCATATAACCACCTTATGACATAAAATTAAATGAGGTTTTAAACTTTAAAAAAGATCTTCTCCATTTCATTTTAAAATACAGTTTCATACAGAAAAACTCATTTTTAATGCTACTAACACTTAGATGTTTACACATGCGTCTGTAATCTCTATGTATCTGATTGTTACTAGTCACAGTTGGTTACTTTCTGAGATCCACCCGAGCGTGGATATAAAATCATCAGGTAGATTTCAATGGAGAAAATTTTTATGATTCTTCCTCAAGTATAACTCTTTTTTTTTTAATCTGTTGATTTTATTTTGTGTGTGTATTTCATAAGAACATCCCAAACATTTTTATTCATCTATATCCCAACATCCCAAATGGCAAATGGTGCCCTCCCATATCCCCCCCACTGGAGCCCATATACTCTGTAATCCCTGTTACTGTCCACTTTGTTGTTGGCACCCTCAGATTGGGGGTCTGCTGTTCATTTTACCAGTTCTGTGCTGGGTTATTGTCTGGGAGTCTCTTGGGCCACTCTGGCCAACAACTCAAAGGAAGAAATCTTCTGTCTGGCATTGTTTCTTGTTATGTAGCCTTTAGCTACACATATGGACTCTTAAAGAATTATATTGATCCCTTTTGGGTGTTTAAGACCATACAGTTGGCCCAGATAAACTAATTTATTTTTGCTCTTAAGGTCGTTTGAGGATCTGTTCCTCAGGGGTCACATGGGCTTGGGAGGAGCCCCTGGCTCCTCTCTTTTACCAGTTCCATCTATGTGAAGATAAGTCGAAGGTCCTGCTCGACTGTGGCTGGCTTCGCTTGGAACAAGCATGGAGGAAATGTTTCCTCTGTGTTGACCTGCCTCTTTACAGACTGGACACTGGTTCAAGTCCATGTGGTGGGGTCTCTGTGGCCCGCTTGATCAAGAGGACAGGTGATGCACCACAGTTACAGGACATTTTGAGAGATGCTCATAGTCTCCTTGAACTTAGTCAACCTAGGAGGGCAAGGAGCAAAACCTGTCCTTTATGTCCCTGTGACCAAATTAGTATAGGCCTCAAAGTATGGCTGTTAGCCATCCAAGAAGGTTAGTTCCACCAGTCTGGTACTTTAAATTACCACGTGCTATGTAGGTAAAGCTTGGACAAAGATGAAACGTTCTCAGATAAATCTTGCCTAGACATGTATTATGTTCCTTGAGCTAGTTGTATGAATAGTTTGTAAGTAGGTTTTTCAGTTAATACGGTTCCCTCTGAGTTTTTAAAAATGAGCTAAGTGCTATTTATCTCTCGCATTGTCTAACCCTTCCACCATGGTTTCCCCATTTAAAGTGCCCCCATTTTTCCCATTTCTCCCTCCCTTAATAATACCCTTTCTATGGTCCCAACTCTTTTGAGCTCCTTCTTTCCCTTTATCCCCAAGGTTCCTTGTATAACCCTCCCTTCCCCCTCCCCTTAAAATAACCACAATTTTATCCATATCTCCCTTATTAATACCTGTTTCCTACAGTTCTTCTCTTTCAGATTTTTCTTTTCCTTTACCCTCCTGGTTCCTTTTCACTATCCTGGTTCCTGTAGTTATGTCTGGATACATACTCACTTCTAAGGATTTGGTGCTAGGATCCACAAATGAGGGAGAACATACACCGTTTTTTGTTTTTTGTTTTTTTTTCTTTGAGTCTGTGTTACTTCATTTAGTATAACAGTTTATAGTTCCATCCATTTACCTGCAGATTTCATGATTTCATGTTTCTTTACTCCATTGTATAAATGAACCACATTTTCATTATCCACTCGTCAGTTGAGGGGCACTTAGGTTGCTTCCATCTCTTTGCTGTTGTGAAAAGAGCAGCAACAAACATGGATGTACAAGTGTCTCTGCAATAGGATGAGTTCTTTGGGTATATGCCAAGGAGTGGTATAACCGGGTCATATGGTAGGTTCGCTTTTAGTTTTTTTTTTTTAAA
>NW_008338720.1:860226-877389 GCF_000622305.1 Nannospalax galili | reverse complement strand
GTGCTGGGATTTGAACCCAGGTCTTCTGCAAGAACAGCCAGTGTCCTTAACGGCTGAGCCATCTCTCCAGCCCTCATTTGTAGTTTTTGAAGTGTTCTCCACACTGTTTTCCATACGGGTTGAACAAGTTTGCAATCCCCACCAGCAGTGGATGAGCGTTCCTCTTTCCCCACATCCTCTCCAACATTTGGTATCATTTGTTCTGATCTTAGCCAGTCTGACTGGGTTAAGGTGAAATCTTAAACTGGTTTTATTTGCATTTCCCTAATTACTAATGATGTTGAACACCTTTTAAGATGCTTCTTAGCCATCTTTATTTCTTCGTTAGATAACTCACTTTTCAGCTCCTTAGCCCATTTTTTTAATTGGGTTACTTCCTTTCTGGATTCTTTGTTTTTTGAGTTCGTTGTGTATTCTGGATGTAAAGCCGACTTGATCATGGTGAATGACCTTTTTGATGTGTGTCTGTATGCGGTTTGCCAGTATTTTGTTGAGAATTTTTATATCTATGTTCATTGAGGATATGGATCTATAGTTTTCTTTTTTGGTTGTATCTTTACCTGGCTTTGGTATTAGAGTGATGCTGGCTTCATAGAAGGGATTTGGAAGTTCTCCCTCCATTTTTATCTTTTAGAATTAATTAAGTAGTATTGGATGTAGATCTTCTTTAAATGTCTGGTAGAATTCTGATGTAAATGCATTTGGTCCTGGGCTTTTTTTAGTCAGGAGGCTTTGTATGACTGTTTCAGTTTCCTTATGTGTTATGGGTCTATTTAATCTGTTAATCTCTTCTTGGTTTAGTTTTGGTGGTTCTCATGCTTTTAGATGCCTGTCCATTTCTTTTAGATTTTCAAATTTAGTAGTATATAGGTTTTTAAAGTATTCTCTTATAATCTGTATCTTTTTGGTGTCTGTTGTGATATTTCACCTTTCATCTCTGATTTTGTTGATTTAGGGGTTCTCTTTCTTTTGGTTAACTGGGCTAGAGGTCTGTCAGTCTTGTTTATCTTTTCAAAGAACCAGCTCTTAGATTTGTTGATTCTTTGTAATGTTTTCTTTGTTTTTATTTCATTAATTTCCGCTCTGATTTTTTGTTATTTCTTTTTGTCTGCTGGGTTTGGATTTCATTTGCTGTTGCTTTTCAAGGTGTTCTTTCCAATTTTTTGATGTAGGCACTTAGAGCTATAAACTTCCTCTAAGAACCGCTTTCAGTGTGTCCCAGAGGTTTTGTTGAGTTGTATTGTCCTTTTCATTTAGTTCCAGGAATGCTTTTATTTCTTTCTTAATTTCTCCTTTGACCCGTTCATCATTCAGGAGTGTGTTATTTAATCTCCATGTGTTCATGTAGTTACTGGGGTTTCTTTCCAGTGTTGATTTTAAACTTTATTGCATTGTGCTCTGATAGAATGCGTGGAATTATTTCAATCTTTTTGTATTTGTTGAGGCTCGTTTGTGCCCCAGTATATGGTTGATTTTGAAGAAGGCTCCATGGGGTGCTGAATAGAAAGTATATTCTTTGGTGCTTGGGTCGAATATTTGGTGGATGTCTGTTAGGCCCATTTGATGTATGGTATTGTTTATTTCGTATGTCTCTGTTAATTCTCTGTCCTGTTGATCTATCTACTGGCAATAATAGAGTACTGAAGTCACCCACTATTAATGAGTTGGGATTAATCTGGGATTTAAGTCCTGTAGTACTGATTTTATGAAGTTGCGTGCACCAGAGTTTGGTGAATATATGTTCATGATTGTAATATCTTCTTGGTCAGTTGTTCCTTTAATCAGAATGAAGTTGCCCTCTTTATCTCTTCTGATTAGTTTTAGTTTAAAGTCTTATTTTGTCAGATATTAGGATTGCAGTGCCTGCTTTTATCTTTGTACCATTCACTTGGAATATTTTTTTCTATCCTTTCACCTTAAGGTAGTGCCTGTCCTTGAAAGTGAGATGGATTTCTTGCAGACAACAAAAAAATAGGTTTTATTTTTTAGTCCATTCAACTAGTCTGTGTCTTTTGACTTGGGAGTTCAGTCCATTGATATTTAAAGTTATTAATGAAAGATGTTCACATTGGTGAACATAAATAAAAATGACAGGAATCAATACATCAATACAGCTGTGCATTTCCATAGTTACACCTTCATTAAGTTTCTTTCCGTAACCCCTTGGGCATAGTTGTTCTTTTGTTTAACTCTTTGTATTGCTTCAAGAACTCTCTGAAGGGCTGGTTTTGTGGATGAATTCTTTCAGCCTATTTATGTCATAGAAGATTTTTCTTTCACCTTCGACTATAATAGACATTTTGGCTGGGTATAGTAATCTGGGTTGGCATCTGTGGTCATTTAAAACTGGGAATACTTTGGTCCAGGCTCTTCTGGCTTTCATAGTTTGCACTGAAAAGTCAGCTGTAATTCTGATGGGTTTTCCTTTATATGTGACTTGTTGTTTCTCTTTGGCAGCTTTCAGTATTGTCTCTTTGTTTTGTATGTTTAGTGTTTTTACTATGATGTGCCATGGAGAGTTTCTTTTCTGGTCCTGACTATTTGGTATTCTATATGCTTCTTGTATTTGTATGGGCACGTCTTTCTTTTATTTTTGAGAAATTTTCCTCTATACTCCTGTTGAAGATCTGTTCCACACCATTATCCTGAGATTCTTCTCCGTCTGTGCCTATGATTTGTAAGTTTGGTCTTTTTATGGTGTCGCACAATTCCTGCATATTCCATTCTTTTGTCTTCTTAAATTTTTCATAATCTTTGCTTGAGTGGTCTAATTCCTCCACTTTATCTTCCAGTCTTGATATTCTGTTTTCCATTTCATTCATCCTATTGGTGAGGCTTTCTCCTGTCATTTCCAATTGGCTTACTGAGTTTCACTTCCTTCTTCATTTCAGCCTGAACATTCTTCAATATTTCTCTTTTCTGAATTCATTCAGAAGTTTATCCTTATCTTCTTTCAGTTCTTTGATTTCTTTCTTTGTGTGCTCTTTAAATTCACTGAATTCTTTTATAATGTTTATAGTCATTCTTTTGAGTTCTGTGTCCATGTTATCTCTAGGGGTTTCTCATTGTACTCCTCTAGAGGACTGATGCTACTTGGTGGGGATATATTATTTTGATTTCTTATGTTATTATTTTTCCTCTGTGACTTTGACATGTGGATTTCTTTTGTAGATTCTGGTTCTTGTGTGAGACTCAAGCCTTCTTTTATCGAGTTTAGGCCTGCTTCTTTTTGTAAACTTTATGAGCCTTTGTGGTTTACTTGTTCGGCATGAAAAGCTGGTTGGTCTTGGCTTCAGGTTCTCTGTTTTGATTTTATATTAAAGAGGCTAAATTGCTCTCGTCTTGCTGCTTAGGAGTTCCCACAGAGGCCCAAGTCGTGTGAGGATCAGATGTTCTCAGGCTTTCTCCTAAGGTCTGGATCCCTCCAAGAAAGTTGGTGGCCTCAGGAATTTGAGGGCTCGCCTGTCTTGGGAGCAGGGCCCAGGAAAGATGCTGGCCCCCAGGAATGCAAGGGGAGGTGGGGGTGAGAAGACGCCTGAAGGCTCCTGGGACTACAGGGAGGAAATGGGTTGGTCTGGACACAAAGGATCAGGAAGCAGCGGGGATTCTGGGCTAAGAGGTCAGTCCAGGGGTCTGGGGTGTCACGAGAAGTGATGGGCCAGTGCCCCTGCTAGGAAGAGAGGTGGGGTGGGAGACCTGGGTTGGTGAATGAGGCTGGGGGAGTCAAGGCACGGTGGGTGCAGCAGCCAAACTTACCCAGGCAAGCTGTTGGCTCCAGGAAGCTGTGGGGAAACTTAAATTTTTTATCATTATCTTCATTTTATGTTTTGAATGTTTTACTCACATGTATGTAATTGTACCTGTTTTGTGCATTGTCAGTGGAGACTAGAAGAGGGCATCCAATCACATGGAATTGGAGTTACTGAGAGGTTTAGCCACCATGTGTTTGCTTTGAACATAACCTGGGTGTCCATTGCTCGTAACCACTGAGTCGGCTCTCCAGACTGCTTTCTTTAAATTTTTACATAATCTTTATTTTGGTATGGGGTTCATCCTGTTTCTGAATGTTGGTTATCAGAGTCTGGAGCCTGTTAGATCTACTTTATCCATAATGAACTGTTAACGTTCTTTATATGCTGAGCAAAGGATAGTTGCTTGGCTATTTGGGCTGGGAATGGGGAGTTCTTAAACATTTAACTGCCTCTTCCTGTCCTGTCACTGTAGCATGTTCCCTGATTTGCCAGTTTTGTTTGATGTGGTTTCAAGTTCCTGAATCTTTCACCATCTTTTAAAAATCCATCTTGTGATTCAATCACAGTTCGATCTTGGGTTGTTTAGGATTGAGTTTCTTCTTAAAGTTGGCTGAGACCTTTTTTTTTTTTTTTTTTTTTTTTTTTTTTTTTGGTCCCTTCTGTCTTCTTCTGGCCTTGGGGCATTACTTTCCCCCCCCCTCTTTGTTTTTGCTTTAATGAGGAAAAGGGAAATGCATGCAGTGTACCATATTTAGTCAGATGATCTTCTTCCTTATACTTAGGTCCAAAATACAAATGCTTAGTCATGTTTAAAATTCATTGGTGATGTTTTATCAGCATGAAGTTTAAATGCTTCAGCAAGATATATTAAATTATTACATATTAAATTTGAATGCTATCTAGTTCTGCATCTTCATAATTGGCTTTTAATCTTATTCTTTGCCATAGCCATACTGAACTGCTTGATAGTTTACTAAATGTATGCGATTCTTTTCATTCATCATTTCATCACTTCTTCCTTTATTCAATATTCATTTGAACCTTACCAGTATTAGAATGACAGTTTAGTGTTCCAAGATGTGGATGGGATTCCCTTCAGTAACAGTAGGGACTGAAAAGAGAAATAATTCTAGGTTTATGTTTTAAGGAAATTGATGATGAGGAAGAAGACAAAGCAAAAATCAAAAGGGGTGAGCAGATAAGACAAGGAAAATTTAAGTCTATGGTTTCACGGGCAAAAGGCTATACTAAGAAGTATATAATGTACCAGATCTTAATGGGATGTAGATAAGATGAGGATTATAATTTTATTTCTGACATTTGGGTCATTGGTCACCTTAAAAATAGTTGCTGTGATTGAATGGTGAGGACAGAAGGTGTCTTTCTCTGGTTTTACTTTCTTCCAAATTTGTAGGCAGGGTCATCTGCTAAAAGTAGAGAACTGTGGGAATGTTTTTGAAGCTTCAAGAGAGTCAAAATTAATTTTGAAACAGTTGTTGTACACAATCTAACATATTGACCTGAGAAATACAGTAAAATTGCTCGTTCGTAGCTCATGATGACGAGTTTATAGTAATTCTAGTCTTTGGGAATGGCTTTATATAAAGCAGTAGTTTCATTCAGGATTGATACTTATTGTGAGAGGAAAATGAGAGGGGAAAAGCAGTTTAAGTTGTGGGTAAATAATACTAGTAGGTGTGTCTGTGTGGAGTACATTCCAGTTGCCCCTGATCTATGTGGGATACATTCCAAGACCCTCAGTGGACGAGTTAACACTAGTGATAGTACTGAACCTTTTTTTAAAAATTTGTTGTATTTTATACAGAATATCTCAAACAGTCTGAATCATCTTTATAGCCCCTGACTGGAACCTCTATTCTGTGTCCTGGGTGTTAAGGCCCACTGTGTCAAGTCAGTGTCCCCAGACATTCCCCAGTGCAAGTTTAGTCAGATCCCTCTCATCTATCCAAACACCCATCTTTTTTTTCCACAGAGCATAGGGTGGGGGTTTATTTACAGAGGAGTGGGTGCCCCCCATTTACGGCTGCACTGAAAAGTCCACACTCAAATATAGATCCTGTGACTTCCTGACAGCTGCACAAAGTAGTGAGAGAGGTGCCCCCTGGTGTTCTCAGATTATAAATCCTTAGCCCCTCCCCCGCATGCAACTGAGGTTGGCTGGTTGGGTGGGAGGGGTAACTGACCCCCCCCCTACTCCTTGATGAGTATGGGAAGGAGGTGTGACTATAGCTTGCTGGCATAGTGGTGGGAGTAAACTTCTAATTAACACTCCACCCCTTCCTCCGGCTCTTACATTCTTTCCACCAACCTTTTCTGCAAAAGTTCCTGAGCCCTGGAGGGGATGATAGGTGTGGGGTTATTTTCGTCCTATTGTGTCAAGGTGCTGAACTTTAGGGTCTCTGCATCATCAGTTTTCCATGGGCTGTTGGCCCATTTCAGTGGAGTTCTATCTACTATAAAAACACAAACAGCAAGGAGCAAGAACATCTAAACAGTGGCTGCTATAATAACCTAGGGGCGTAAACACAAATGCTTGGCTGAACTTTTTATGTACTGTTTTTTTCTATACATATTTTTATGCTGTTTCAGTTTGTAAATTAGATATAGTAGATGAACAACAATAATCAATAAAAAGATAATTGCAATAATGTGTTGAAATGAAAGTTACTTGAAATGTAGTTGCTCCTTCCTTCCTTCCGTCCCTCCCTCCTTCCCGAAAAATCTTAATATAAGTACTTTGGACCATGCTTGACTATAGGTAACTGATTCTGTGGAAAGCAAAATAGTGACCTAGGGCACTGCTGTATTGTGGCCTCTGAGCTGTGTGAGGGAGTCAGGAGGAAGATCATGGACAGGGGAAGAAGGATTAGTAATTATAGAATGGTGGTATTCAAAGATTAAAATATGGTCGTCTTGTTTTCCAAGAGCTTTATCTGTGGTCTACTTAAGAATCTGTCCTTTTGTATTCAGACATGTTCACTTAACTGTCTTATACCTGTACTTAGATATCCTCGTTAATATTTCTGATTGTAAGGCCTCCTTGGTCAGCCGAGTTTGGGAATGTAGGGAATTAGATGAAAAGAGGGAATATATGTACTGTCTGTACAGAAGACTAGAAATACCAAAAAGGAGGAATACTACTAGCCCTGCAAAAAAAGGGGCTGGAGTTGGTTCAGCAGTTAAGAGCACTGGTTGGTCTTGTAGAGGACCCTGGTTTCGTTCCCAGCACCCACATGGCAGCTAACAACCATCAGTGATTCCAGTTCCAAGGGCTCTGACACCCTCTCTGAGCTCCATGGACATTGCACTAAATGGGTGCACTTAACACACATGCAAGCAATACACTCACACATAAAATAAAAATTATAAAACATTTAAAAAAGAAAATGATTTTAAAAAGAAAAGTATTAATCACTTTCCTTCCAGATGAACAGAGACAAAAAAATTGACAATCCTAAACTAGTTACTTTTCTTTTCCTGTTTTTAAAAGTGCCAGTTGGGGAATGGAGAGATGGCTCAACAGTTAAGAGCACTGGCTGTTCTTGTTTTATCAGGGAGAGGAGCATGGTGAATTCAACTCATGTATCTAAGTATAAAAACAATATATAATGGTATTACTTTAAAGCAAGTTTAAAAAAAATAATTTATTGAGAATTTCATACTTGCATATAAGGTGTTTTGATCAAATCCATGCCCATTCCCTCCCTTTCAATGCCTCCCATATCTCCCCATCACTTTTTTTCTGATAACTTCATGTACTCTTTCTTCTTTGATTTGTTTTTTTATGGGATTTTTGGCTACTCTAACATTCTCCCCTCCAAAGAGGTAACCTTAAAATCTTTTAAGAATTAGAAAAAAGCTCCCAAATATTTTCAACATTTTTGGCCTTTGGAATGGAGTAGGTTGCTAAGAGGCCCAAGGACATTGTGAGTTTTAGCCAGGAAACTGACTACTTTTCTTTGGGGTCTTTTGACCCTTACTGCCTAGCCAATTCCTACCTCCTATTCTTATCACACCATCCTCTGAAGAGGTTACCCAAATTGCCATTAGGGAATTGGGACGTGGACCACTCTGGCTTCTTCCATGCTGAACAGGGATACAGGATGAGGCACTTGGAGTACCCCTTCAGTGGGTCTATCTAAAAGACTCCCAAATTGTATAACTCTTATCTTGAGGAGGAAAAGAAAGTCTTTGAATCATGACTAGGAGATGTGAAGAAGTAAAGGCAAAAGTAATTCACATTATAAGTTCTAGACAAGGAAGTAGAAACAAGTCAGAATAGGGCAATTTTCAAATGTTCATATGAGAGTCCATTGGAATTTCTTGACAAGGGCTTCCAAAAGCATCCCTCTATTGGGTTCTTCCTCATTTTTCTTTTCTCTTCCAAGGCTGGACTCTAGAGCGATAGATTTAGGATTTGATAGCTGTTGGAGTGGTTAGAATCAGTGTCAGTTCCCTCTCAAAGGCTTCTAGATAGGGGGAGAAAACAAATTTATCCATCATTTTAGAACAATGGCTGGTTGTCTCCCTTAGCTACAGGTGGGCACTACGGTATTGCAGGCAAGATTTGAAATCTTACGTCTGAGCAGCACTTTCTGGTTAGGAACAAAATCATCAATGAGAAATAATTATCTAAATAACTTTTTATATAGACTTAAGCCTAATGTCTGGGAAGTATAATCCCTTGGACTCTTATTAAAGTAATACACTTATGACTTTACTCTTTGGTTATACTGTACTTTTGGGTGTTTAAGACCATACAATTGGCCCAAATAAATCAATTTATTTTTACACTTAAGGTCATTTGAGGATCTGTTCCTCAGGGATCACATGGGCTCAGGAGGAGCTCCTGGCTCCTTTTACCAGTTCCATCTATGTGAAGATAAGTCAAAGGTCCTGCATGACCATTTCTGGCTTCACTTGGAAGCATGAATGAGATGTTTCCTCTTAGTTGATTCTCCTCATTGTAGACTAGACACTGGCTCAAGTCCATCTTGTGGGGTCTCCATGGCCTCCCTGCACCACAGTTACAGGACATTTTGAGAGATGTTCCATAGTACCCTGGAACTTAGTCAACCTTGGAGGGCAAGGGGCAAACACTGTCCTTTGAGTCCCTCTGACCAGATTAGTATAGGCCTCAAGTTATGGCTGTTAAACATCCAATAAGGTTAGTTCCACCAGTCTGGTACTTTTAATTATCGTGTGCTATGTAGATAAAGCTTGGGTGAAAAATCCAAATATTCTCAGATAAACCTTAACTAGATATATATTTTGTTTCTTAAACTCGTTGACTAAACTATGACCTTAGAAAATTTAAGATTATGTGTGTATTATTTCTGTCTCATCCTTTATATGTCATAACAAACCTAAACAGGCCTTCATCACTTGCTTAGGCTTTCTCATTTAAAAAATATCTCCATTCCCATATCCTTTTAACATCTTTTACATTCTCGTTTTCTTTTTTTTAAAAAAATAATTATGAGACATAATAGCATTAACAAATACACTTTCCATCTGTTATGAGACTTCTTTTCCTGGGGATGCTAAGCAATGCTTATTCCCTTTCAAGGTTCTAGTGTCAAGTCAATGTTTGATTAAAGTTTTACTGGGGAACCAATGAATTTATTGAGCTTACTTACTGAGATAACTGAGAGGTTACTGAGGTGTATGTATGACCTGATGGTGCATACTGGAAAGCCTTTACCCAGCATGGGTCATGCCTTCTCTTCCTAGCCTTCCCTAGATTGTATATTTTAGCCCTCCCCAAATCCAGGAGACCATATGTGATTAGGGCTAAATTACATACAGTTGGCTGGGAAGAGTGGCTGGATAATCCAGTGAGGGTCCAATGACTCTGCTTGGCCCTCCTTTAATGAATGAACACAACTGTCAAGAAGCCCAATTTTGATGATGTTTAGTGATCATGCTCAGCTGAAGTCATGATGGTAGTTATTTCATGCAGAAGGAACTGCTGTATAGTATCATCTTATTAAAAGAACCTGCAATTTAAAAGGGTTTGGTTCTAGGATCCACATATGAGGGAGAACATTAAGGCAAGTTTTTGACTTGCAGCTATTACTGGCCTTCCTAACTTACATAATTCCTATTTAGTAAATTTGTTGCTTTTGAAAAACCTTTTACTTAAGAGTAGTTAACAGCACTCGGGAGGCAGAGACAGGCAGATATATGAGATTGAGGCCAGCATGGTTTACATAGAGTTCTAGTCCCACTGTGGATATAGGGAGACCCTATCTCTAAAAAGAGGCTCCCCCAAAAAAGAATAGTTAATAAGTTGGAGAGGTTGCTCAGTGGTTAACTGCCCTGCTCTTACAGAGGATCTTAGTTCAGTTCAGCATCCCTGTCAGGCAGCTTATACCCTCCCGCAACTCTGTCTTCAAGGGGATCCAGTGCCATTTTCTGGCTTCCATGGGCACCCACACACATGTGACTTACATTCACATAGACACACACACCAAAAAAATAAAAAAAATATTAAATCTTCAGTTGCTTTAAGAAATAGATTGTAAAATTTAGTATCAATGAATTTAACATAGTTGGCTTTAGTCTTATGAAACAAACTAGCTGTTTAAAAATTTGTGTCTTTAATTGATTTTGAAAGTTTATTGATATGAAAGATTTTGGAAATCTTAAGTATTCCATTTACTTTTTCTTTATCAATGCAATATGTTACTTTAATTTATGGATGTTTAGAAAATATGTTTCCTTTAAGTTGAAAAAGGAATATTTGCAATTTTAGAAAAATGTCAAGAGGAGAAACAGGACACTTTTGCAGAAAAATTAATTACTCAAATCATAAAAAATCTTCAAGTGAAAATTTCCAGTATCCATATTCGTTATGAAGATGATGTAAGTATTTTAATAGGTGATTCAAAAATATAACCATATGTATTTATTTTACTGTTTATCAGCTCTATCTGTGTGGTAGCCACCCTATTAAATACTGGGAGGTGGAAGGACAGAGAGCTGAAGAGGATATGATTTGTCTTTTTTTTTTTTGGTCCTTTTGAGACAGGATCTCTCTGCAGCCCCAGCTGGCCTGAGGCTAGCTATGTACACTGGGCTGGCCTTGAACTCACAGAGATCCACCTACCTACCTCTGCTTCCTGAATGCTGAGATTAAAAGCGTGCGCCATCATGCCCAGCTGTGATCTGTCTTTTTTATAATAATATTTTTAATTTATAGTCTTTAGTGAGTGATACCTTCCTTAAGGCTCAATCTTTGGATCATGAAGGGGAGTTTTTCAGTAGTTAAATGAATTTCACATATGATTATTTTTACATTCTGAAAAGAGCACTGATTTAGGAATCAGTAGAGCAAAGCTTAACTTTTGATCTTAAATAATTTATTATAGTCTTAAACACATAATTAGTTGCTGTTCCAGTTTCCTTTCTGTTGCTGAGATAAAATCACCTGACACCCCTGACAAAAGCAGCTTCAAGGCAGAAATATTTTAGTTCTCTTGTAAGTCCAGGTTACAGTCCATCATTCTGGGAAGTCAAGGCAGGAACTTGAAGCAGCTGGTCACATCCACAGTCAAGAGCAGAAAGAATGAATGCATACAATACCTGTACTCAGCTTGCTTTCTGCACTCTCATATAGTATAGGACCCAAACTCAGGGAATGGTGCCACCCACAGTGGGCTGAGTCTCCTCATATCAGTTCACTTTATACAGATGATCTCTCCTAGACATGCTCACAAGCAAGCTGATTTTGACAGTCTCTCATTGAGACTCTCAGGTGATTCTAGATTGTGTCAAGTTAACAATTAAAAATAACCATCCCAGTTGCTTTACAACATTACTGTGCCAATTTTTAATAAACATTCTGCAAATAATAGTATTCTAGTAAATTAATAAATATCAAGCATTTAATTTTGTTTTAGGAAAAATACAGCAAAAATTCTGAAAAATATTTTTGAATATTTGAAATGATAACTTCTCAGAAATTTTAATTTTTCCTATAAAGCAAGTTTTGTCCAACTGATGAAACGTTTGAGTAATTTGCTTCTTTTTTGTTTAGATCACAAATCGAGACAAACCGCTCTCATTTGGTATTTCTCTTCAGAATCTCAGCATGGAGGTACTTTGTTTAAAAAGGAAATGTAACCATAATTAATTATGTCATAAAGCTAGTCATATTACTGATTATAATATATGAATACCAGCATCAGAAATATACCAGGTATGTGTTTGATTCACTGTATAGAATTGTTAGACCTGATTGGAATTGAGAAGTAAGTAGATGCTCATCTTTAAAACTGTAAATTTTAAATTTCCACTGATATTTTACAAGGTTCTTCTGTAAATTCACTTTGTAATTTTGCATTGTTTTTCAATTTTATTTGTGCTGCCACATATAATACATCTTCTGTGTGATTTTGCGTACAATTTCTTTTAAAAATGTGGCCCTATTGCAAGTGAAAATTAGAAAAAAAAAAAGCTAAATGAAAGATTTTTACTCAGGAAAAGTTGATAGTATATGTTGTCAATACTATTGGTAGATTGAAAAATGAGAATAAAGAATTATGATTTCTATTTGATAATATGAAAATCATTGATACCATAACAATAGATGCTTTAATTATCACTTCTGGAGGTTATTGGAAAATTATTATTATTGCTATTATGTAGTCCTGGGGCTTTGTTAGGTAAGTGCTGTTCTGCTGAGTCATATCCCCAGCTTGAAATCTATGTTTTAAATATCCCTTCTGGTCATCATAATGCATACTAAAGTTTTGGAGCCACTAGTTCAGCTCTCCACACAAACATATGAACTATCTCTTAAAACAGGGGTCTGGTTAAGTGGGATGCCACACGTCTGTACTCAGTATTCTGGAAGCTGAGGGTAGTAGGCATGAGTTCAAGGCCAGCTTGGGCTACTTAGCCAGAAACTGTCTCAAAAGAAAAATGCATAAGTTAATAAGAATTTTCTTATTCTGTTTTCCAGGTTTATTTTTTTGGTTTTGCTTTTGTTTTGTGTAATTTTTTATTTTTAAGTGTTTTTATTTAAACCTGAGCCTTATATGTTCCTTGGAAAGTATTCTAGCACTAAATACACCTCTTGCCTTTTGATTAGTCTTGGAATAAAATCTATAGTTTCGTCTTTACATTATTTAGAAAACCTTTGAAATCTGACCCTGTTTAACATGATGTGGTTTTCACTCTGTTGTGTTTTATTCTCTGTAATGTCTTGGGGTGTTTATTATATCTTACTGCTCTGAATCTTATTCCCTCATAACCTTACAATAAAGTAGTTTCTATTCATGTCAGATTGATTAGGAATAATCTTAAGATTGTACTTTCAGGAATAATTGCAATAAGATTATTTTAGGTTAGTCATCATTTTATCTGGCATATACTCAGGTTTTGATGGACTTGTATATTCTGCCATGTATTAGACTTCCCATAGTGGCACTTACCTGTTTGTAAGTTCTTTTTTATCTTTGTTTTTGACCAAGAATGAGTTCCTTTAAAGCAGAGACTTTGTTGGTGATCAGTTAATAGAAGTTTTGATTATGTGTCTCTTAATATTTTGTCTGTATGAGCTTTGCTTGCATGTGTGTTATGTGCATGCAGCACCCTCAGAGGCCAAAAGAGGGCATTGAATCTCATTGAACCAGAGTTACAGACGGTTGTTAACTACCATATAGGTGCTGAATGTAGGTCTTCTGTAAGAGCAGTCAGTGCTTTTAAAGGTTGCACTGTCTCTCTAGCCACAAATAATTTATTTTCAAAGTCATTTTCATGGGAAATTAGTCTTAGGATATGATAATGACCTCTTATGGCTAATATTTTTGCTGCTGTTTTTTTTCTTTTCGCCAGACCACAGATCAATACTGGATTCCATGTTTGCATGATGAAACTGAGAAATTAGTTCGGAAGGTAAAACAAATACTAGCCCATGGAGTTGAAAGAGAGTTTTAGAAAGATGAATGTTTGTGAGTGTGTGTTGGTGTATGTATAAGAATTTATGTGAATTATGCTTCTTGCTTAACTTAGCATGTGGCTCAATTACTTGAGACTTCTGAAAATACTACATGTTAAAATGCTTTAAAAAATATCAGCCATGTAATAAACTTGATTCATTTCCAGCTAATCCGATTGGATAATCTGTTTGCCTACTGGAATGTGAAATCTCAGATGTATTATCTAAATGATTACGACGAATCATTGGTAAGTAAATATTTGTGCACACATTTTTGTTGGTATAATATTTTGTACAATGTGTAATTTGTTGTTAATAATCTAACATTAAAATCAGTGTTGTTTCTAGACAAAATTTATTAGAATTTGGAGATTTGCACAGACACGTGTGCTTGTAAACACATGAACATCTTAATAGCTCCTGGAACATCCTTTCCTAATAGTTTATGATATGTTGCTTTACCTTTAAAATTTCACCTTGGCTGTTTGAACCATTTTTAAAAATTGCTTGTAAACATTTTCCCTTGTAGATGTAGGATAAAGGTATATTACAATGAATATAAATAAAAATAATTTGTCTTTGAATAGGACAACTTGAAGAGTGGCATTGTCTGTGGAAATATTGTTCCAGAAGGTTATGACTTCGGTATGTTATTCCATAAAATAAAACATATAATCAGCATAATCAGTATAAACTTTTAATTAACAATATTATTTAAATTAAAATCACTGAATTATTTTATGTTAAATTTGGGGGAGCTAAATATATTAAAATATATGTAAAAGGGGTTTGAGGGATGGCTCAGTGGTTAAGAGTACTGACTGCTCTGACAGAGGACCCACATTTGGTTCCCAGTGCTCATATGGTGGCTAACAACCATCTCTAACTCCAGTTCCAGGGGATTCAGTGTTCTCTTCTGGCCTCCACTTGCATCGAATGCATGTGGTGTACTTATGTACATGCAGGCAACACATTCATACGCTTATGATAAAAAAATTTTAAAAATGTATATGAAAAAGCAAAGTATACTTTTCTACAAAAGAAAAATATTTTTGTTTTTGGAAAACAACTACATTTAAAAGCCACTGGGGAAACTAGCAAAAGAGGATGTTAATAAATTATAAACATGGGGCTGGAGAGATAGTTCAGCAGTAAAAGCACTGGCTGCTCTTGCTGAGGGCCTGGTTTGATTCCCAGCACCCACATGGCAGCTAACAAATGTCCTAACTCCAGTTTCAGGGGATCTGATGCCCTTTTCTGATCTCCACAGGCATTGCATGACATGAGTGCACTTATATACATGCAGACAATACACTCATATAAAATAAAAATAATGAAATAAAAAAATTATGATAAAACTTAAGGATTATATCAATTAGTGTACTATTATTAAGACATTTTGTAATAGCATTCATTTTAATAAAACTTACTGGAATAGCCTTAGTGGTTTTATGCACTTCCTATTTGTAAAATGTTCAACTAATCTTTTTTCTTCTGAGACTGTCTCACTCTAGCTCACACTGGCCTCATATTCAGGGCAATTTTCCTGCCTCTGCCTCTCAGATGCTGGGATTAAGGCATAAACCACTGAGGACTAGGCTTAAAGTTTTTCTTTTTTTTTTTTTTCTGTCTTCCAAATTTTTTAAGTGAACATTATATTACTTTTATCAAGAGAAAGAAGTTACTAATACACAGCAAAGAGGAGTGATTTTTTTTTTTTAAAAACCTTGGGAGTACTCAATAAATGTTGATTGATGATGTTTAACCTAGTTCTTGAATTTGGCTGCCTGATGTCACAAACGATATATTATCTTTCCGCGGAGGTTTTCTTCTCTTTATGTAGTATTAAACTCTTCTTTACGTGTTGTTTTCTGTTCATGATTACCTTTTAATTTCCTCAGATGGCTCTTCTGCCAACTCTCGTGGGTTTTTGAAATTTTTTTTCAGCGATATATTACTCTTTTCACTGAGCTACATGCCCAGCCCCTTGTGTCAAAAAAATCTTACTTTCATTATTTTGAACTTAGTTTTATTCTTAATTCGTTCTTCATAGGAAACATGAGGTCAAACGAATTAGATATCTATCATGCATGTTTATGATTCTCAAATCTATTTAGATTTGACTTCTTTTTCCCCTGCCCTACGCTGTTGTTAGTTCTGGTCCAACACGGAAAGAAAAGAATTAGCAACAGAAAGGGGATTGCCGTAACAGGATCAGCTGGTACAAAGTAGAAAGAGATTAAAGAACACAGGAATGGTAGATGAAAACAGTCATCCCTATATTAGGGTTTCTACGGCAGTTTCTAAAGACCCTAACCCACAGGACTGAGATCTAGATCTTGTTGGAGAGGATATAGCCATTGTTGAGAGCTAGGAAGGTCAAGTCGTGTTATCAACACTTGTTGGAAATCCACCTTTGTAACTCATGGAGCTGTTACATCTCTTTGTCTGTGCTCCACTGCAGAACTGCCTTAGCAGGGTCCTGTAGGAAGCTGTTGACGCTGCCTGCTGCTGCCTGCTATACACTGCAGAAGGCTGAAGGTGACATTGGAGAAGCTGCCTGTTCTATAAGAACTAGATGTAGAGACATGTTGAACGAGCACACTGGAAACCTACAGTGCAGCTTCCTTTCTGCTGCATCTCTTCAGTATTTTTCTACAGATGTACCTTAATACTATGCCAGTTGCATAGTATTTTGAGAACTGAAAACTGTTATTTTAGAGCAGGCAATAAAAAGGGAATTTGGTGCTCAGAGGCAGTAGATAGCTACATACCTGCTAAGGGAGGGAAAGGGGACTTGGTGGGTCTCGTCCTCCTTCTGCCCCTCTCTACCTTTTGTAGTTAATGTGAGAAATGATAGATTTTTTCATGCTGAGCTGATAATAATCCAGTAGAACATAAAAAATTAGTGATGCTAGAGATACTGGAAAATTTCTGGATTGACGTGGGACAAAGGATTGATATTTGTCATGTAAAGGAAGAGTTTTGTTAGGGATAGGACATGTCACTTCATATTTAAGGTAGAATTTAGTTTTAAGAGAGTAGTCTTGGGGTTGGAGAGATGGCTCAGTGGTTAAGAACACTGATTGTTCTTGCAGAAGACCCAGGTTTGAATCCCAGCACCCACATGGCAGCTAACAGCTGTCTGTAACTCCAGCTGCAGGGGATCCAACAGCCACTTCTGTCCTCCATGGTCATTGCACCACTACACAGGTGCACTCACCTATGTGCAGGCAATACCTGCATACACATAAAATAAAAATAATAAAAAAGAGAGAAGTCTTGATATTGACTAGACAAATAGATCTGGTATAGGAGTTAGTATGCATGTATTTTTTTTTATTTATTTTAATTAAAAGAAGCATTTCATTACAACAGCATTAACCTATTCAATAACATTTTTCTGAGCTAGGGTACATCTCTTTCAAAATTGGCTGTACATTT
>NW_008338720.1:856124-859732 GCF_000622305.1 Nannospalax galili | reverse complement strand
TGAAGGTATCTGCCTGTCTGGCTTTTCTGTTTGTCAAGTAACTTTTAGTTATATATATATATATATATATATGTATTTTTAAAATGTCTTAGGTACTGTAGGTTTTGGAGAGAGAAGAGACTGCGAGGTAGTGACGTAGAAGAGAGTGAGCTGAACACAGCTGTGCACTTTTAGTATAGTTCAAACACGGAGCAATTGCTTCACTTAAAATTTGTTAAAAATTCACTTTCTGGGCCTACCCAGGGCTTTTCTCATCAGAATCTTGGGGTGAGGCTCAACATTTGATGTTTTAACAAGCTCTGCAGGTGATTCTGATGACTCCTCAAATTTGAAAACTCATGGGCCTAAAGTAGGATAGACATATTCTATAGGGCCAGGTGGTAAGTTAGATATTTTACATTTTGCAGGCCATATAGAGTCTTTGAGACATATCTTTCTTTGTTTATCTAAAACAATCCTTTGAAAATGGAAAAATCATTCTCGACTAACTGACTTTACAAGAACAGACTGTGTAATGAATTGGCCAATGCAAATGTAGATAGAGAAATAAATAAGCCTTAAGCAAAATTTTAAAAAATTAATTCATGATTGATTTTTTAGCAGGGTAAGGATGGGAAGTAATTTGTGTGATTCCCTTATAGATTTGAGGGTCCACTTAAGATTCACAAGCTTTTCCCTTTTTTTTTTTTTGAGACCAGGTCTCACTTTGTAGCCCTGGCAGGAGGGTGCTGTGTAAACCAGGCTGGCCTCAAATTCACAGATACATAGCTGCATACCTGCTAAGGGAGGGAAGGGGAACTGGGTAAGTCTCTTCCTCTCTCCTTCCCTCCTACCCTCTCCCCCATTTTGTGCCTCTGGGTCTTCAGTGCTGAGACTAAACGTGTATGCCATCTCGCCTGGCCTAAGATTTGCAAAATTAAAGTGAGACTAGTGAGTATGATTGTCATGTTTCCTTTTCTAGCCACATTTACCTGTTTAGTGCAGATAAATGCAGTAAGTGCTGAGCAAGAACTGATAGAGTAAGAAGGGCAAAGGAGTTGAGAGTGAATGCAGGGAATGTTAAATAGTTGATAATGGGAGAGGTAGGGTTGGAGGTGAAATGGGGAAAAGGTTCTCAAGGGCTACAAAGTTAGGTTTCTATAGGACCAAAAAAAACTCTGGTGTACTCTCTGCATAATAGAGTGATTATAGGTAACAACGTATATTTCAAAAAGCTAGAAAATGGGACTAGGGAGATGGTTTAGTTGGTTAAGAGTGCTTGCTGCTTAGTCAGTTATGAGTATCAGAGGAGCTTGAATCCCAGAACCCTCATGGGGCAACTCACTAATGCTTGTAACTTCAGCTCCAAGGGATTCTATGCCCTCTTCTGACTTGCCTGGGCATGTAGCCAATACATCTTCTAAAGAAAAAAAAAAATCTTCTAAAAACAGATAAATCCTCTTTAAAAAAAAGATAACCATGCATCATACTGTGCATGGTGATACACGACTTTAATCCCAGCACTCAGAAGGCAGAGGCAGGTGGATCTCTGTGAGATTGAGGCCAACCTGGTCTTCATAGTGAATTCCAGGCCAGCTGGGGCTACAGGGAGACCTTGCCTCAAAAATACCCCAAAAAAAAAAGAAGAAATTTTTATAAAGAATGAAGCTGGTTATGGTAGTCCTGGCCTTTAATCCCAGCACTGGGAGGCTGAGGCAGACCTGTTTAATGTATGAGCGAGGCCAGCCTGGTCTGCATAATGAGTTCCAAGCCAGGCCAGCTGGGGCGACAAGACCCTGTCTCAAAAAAACAAACAAAAATAATGAAACTTTTAAGGGGATTCATGGGTTTGAAGCAATTTTAATGTTATACAATGTATATCATTGTATACATGTGTTGAAATAGTACACAAATCTCATTATGTATAACTTTTATGTTTTTATCTTTAAAAAAATTAAGTTAAAAAATAAAATAGCACTTATTATTTGCAGGGTAAGATTGGAACTGAGGACATAAAGGTGAAGGACAGAGGAAAGGTGGCAGATTACTGATTTATAGATCCATGATCTTCAAGTATTTGTTTGTATTCAGATAAACATGTATGCTTAAAGTATAAAAATGTGCTAGTCCTTAGAAATAACTAAAATGAGAGGAACATACCATTATGTAAGACATAGATTATAATTTAATAGTTTTCTAGGTGATATGATCACTGCTCTCCCTCTGTACCTTTATTATTATTTTCTGGTACTATCTTTTGATCCAGATAATCTTGGACAAACTCATTTCTTTCCCCACCTTTTACAATTTGAAAGGAAGAATAGGAGTATCCAGAGAAATTATCGTAAAAAAGAAATCAGTATTAAATATAATCTTCCTCTTAATGTTTTTTGTTTTTGTTTTTGTTTTTTCTTGCTTTTTGAGACAGGTCTTCCTGGGCTGACCTGTGTAGACCAGGCTGACCTCCATCTCACAGATATCCTCCAGTCTCTGCCTTCCAAATGCTAGGATTAAAGGAGCTGGTACCTCTTGTTTCTAATGTTCATTCTCTAAAATTAAGTTAAATCTAGAATTAAAATAAATTCTTACCCACCAATTAAAGAACAGTTCGTCTAACCAAAAGACAGCAGTGTAGATATTTGGGAACTGCAGAAGTGGTATAAAAGAGATGAAAATAAGTATTTCTAGCTTGTGTTGACACTTTGTAATACAACTCTATTTAATTTTTTCAATTTGTATTATTTTCTAGTATTTCGCCCTATATCTGCTAATGCCAAACTTCAGATGAATCGCCGATCAGATCTTGACTTTTCTCACCCGAAAATAAACCTGGATGTTGAGTTACATAACATAGCAATTGAGTTTAATAAACCACAGGTGATTTTCTTTGATGAAATTTTAAATTGTTTTGATAACAACTAAAATTTAATTTTTTAAATTCATAATTATATAACATTTTTAAAAATTTGTAATTTTAGCTTTCATCTTCAATAATTGACCAAAAATCCTGAAACATTTAAGAGCTTTAAATTTTCCATTCTTTAGTATTTCAGTCTAATGGAACTTCTTGAGTCAGTTGACATGATGACACAAAATCTGCCATATAGAAAATTCAAACCTGATGTACCTCTTCACCACCATGCCAAAGAATGGTAAAATGCCTTTTAATCAATTACAATTTTTTAAGTAATAAAGAATTTGTCACAAAAGTAAATTTGATGTTTAAAAATAATTTTTAAAGATACTCTTAACATCTGATGCAAACTCATTTGTGGCTAGAAATGTGTGTAGTTCTCTTTGCTTTGTCAACAGATTGAGTGAAGAGGGTCTTCATAATGGAATTTACAACTAGAAATATTAAAATACTGTAGTTTTCATGTACTGTAGAGGAACCAATATTTTTGAAGTTACTAGAAGGTTCTATCTTGCTTTGTTTTCTAGCAGTGTCTTTTATCAGACTCCCTATCTGACTTGCTAACCATCTAATTAAACTTGTGTGTACCTGACCAGGTTCTGGGGGTCTTTGCTCTACAACCCCACTTTAAAATTTAAAAATCTACTCATTCTACTTTTTTTAAAAGTTATAGTTTAGTTTCTGAAAGTCGTAATTACTCTTTCAGGTAATTCAA
>NW_008338720.1:846774-855842 GCF_000622305.1 Nannospalax galili | reverse complement strand
ACTGTAGAGCTTTTTTTTTTTTTTTTCTTCCCAATTTGGCAAGAGGTAGGAGTAATAGTGGACTGTTAATGTTAATAGGAGCTCAGACAATATGCTGTTTTCATAGTCTTGTTATAGTTATGCATGTTGTCAGAGTATAAGAAAATTCATTTGTTTCATATTGTTGATTTGGATGTAAATATGGATCTTTCTTTTTTTTTCTAACTAGGTGGGCTTATGCCATACAGGGTGTTCTAGAAGTAAATGTTTGCCCCAGTTTACGGATGTGGTCATGGAAGCATATTAGACACCATAGACAAAATATGAAACAATACAGAGAACTGTATAAGAAAAAGCTAACAAACAAGAAGCCACCTGCTGAAGTGCTCATGTCTTTGGAGGTTAGCATTTTAAAACAATCATTGAGTACTTTGCTCTACATAATTCTTCCTTAGCCCACCCCCTTTAAAAAAATTTATGTATTTTCTATGTATGTGTGCATACACAGTGTGGTTCATGGGTAGAACTTACAGAAAAATTTGTTCTCCCCTTTTACCATATTAATTCAGGGATCCAAAATCAGGTAGTCAGACTTGGTGGCCTTACCCACTGAGTAGTCTTGCTGACCCTTCTCAGTTTCAGTGAATTCTATTTTTTAATTATTCAGTGTTGCTCTTTTATTTGGACATTTTTGTGCTTTAATCTTAACTTGGGTAATGAAAGAGCTGAGGAAATTCTCCAGTGAGTTTTGGAAATTTTTGAGATTATTTTTAAATAGAAAAGATTTGGGTTCATGTACATAGTAACTTGAAACCTCATTTATATCTTTTTATAAGCCTCAGAAATGTTTGATGTATCTCTTCTCACCTTCTCTGTATTGAGTTCAAAGCCAGGCATTATCTTGCAGAATGCATTTCATTATACTGTCTCACTATGCATTCATTAAGTGAGTTTGTTGTTTACCTGTAAGCTCACACTTCTAGATGTCCCTGTACTCATCATGTATACCACCTACCTGTCCTCATATAACTCTGCTTTTTTCTGAAGTTCTGATCTTTTGTCCCTTGCAAGAACCTCCTGAATTTTCTGCCCATACAGACCCTTGAATCTTCATTTTGTGACATCCACACATAATCTTTATCAGCAACTTTCTATTTAATTTACCTTGAACTATTAGTTTTGTATTAATCTTGTCTTTTAGCATTATGGTGGATAGTAAAAGGGATTTTTTTTTTTAACAGAAGGATAAATTTCAGTTTAAAGAGACTGAGGGGAACTAGCTTCTTGAAATTAATGTTAACGATTCTGAATCTAGAATGGACTTTCAATTAAAAATTCTGAGAAGATTGAATTCTTACATTTTCCTTTCCTTTTCAAGGAAGAAGATGCTAAACACTAGGAGCAATTAGGAATTCTTGGGTTTAGAGGCCTTTTGGGTAGTTTCAGATTTCCTTACTTAGTCATGTGTCTTAACCTGAACCCTGTAAGTATATTGGATAGTAGACTCCTGAGTGAGTGAAGGTCTTTTCTAGATTAATAGTATGTCATAGTTGCTTCTCCTGAAGGAAAAAGAAGCTTGAACCTGAAACTTGAGAGTAATCCTAGGAATTCATAGATATGATGACAGATTTAACTTGTCTCAGTTTAGTCATTAGACATAATAACTTTTAAAAGCATAAAAATTAAAATAAATTTTTACAAATTTTAAGTACATCTAGGTCCACTTGAAATATCCTAATGATGTAAACTGTGCATGTAGATGAAGGACTAATTACATCATTTATCGAAAATGGTCCAGATAATTATTATCTTTATTTGTAATTAAAGCCCACATGAAAGACATTTAAAATTGTATGGTGTCTTTTAGTATCTATCTTTACTATATTTATAGAACTTATAACACTATATTTATGATTTCTTTTTCAAAAGGTATTTTAATTTCCATATTTATTTAATATATCAGATAAAACATACTGATAAGAGATAACTTATATTTATGGTGTTCTGTTTTCTGTTTCTTATCGTATTTTAGTGTAGTAGCTTATATACTAAAGATTTAATGTAAAATTATGAAATTAACATATTCTTCTTTATATTTTTAGGAGTTGGAAAAAATCCTGGATGTTTTTAATATAACTATAGCTAGACAACAGGCAGAAGTTGAGGTAATTTCAGATTATCTTTAAATTAATAAGGATCTATCTAGCATGAATAAATCAAATGCATTGACATGACAGAGATTATGTCATATCAATATTGTACTGCAACATACAGCTTTTGAAGAGCTCAACTTTTGTCTTTTGGTGTGTTTTATGAAAATTCGATTTAATTTTGGCCACACATTCTTAAATCAGACAAAATGCCTTGTAACTAATTAGGCTTATGAAAACGTCATGGTTCATATGAAGATCAAAAGCCAAATTCTTATATTTGGTAAATGTTGCTGTTAACCATGTTATGTTTGCTAATTCACTGAGATAAATTTGTTTCGAAAATATTCTGCTTCCATTTATTTTGATTTCTAAAACAAGGATACCTTGTTATCTATTGGAAATTTTATTTATTTTAGGCAAAGAAAGCTGGCTACAGGATTTACAAAGAAGGAATAAAAGACCCGGAGGATAATTCAGGATGGTTTAGCTGGCTGTGGAACTGGTCAGAATCAAATGCTAAACAGCAGCTAGATGTTAAACCTGGACGTATGTTCATTTCATTTTATATTAGTATATTTAGTTAATTACCAAGTATAAAAATAAAGTTTTTCAAAAAAGTTTTCTTTCCAATTAAAATAGTAAGTATATATAATGATATATAGTTAAATTTATTACCATCAAAATTATAAAATTACTGTTAAAGCATTTTAAAGTATGTTAAGTGAATAGTTAAATCTTACTAATGCTTGTAAAAGGGCTTTATATGTAGGAAATTTAGTGCTACCACGTATGAATTAGTAATGGGTAAATGAAAGTTGCAAAATGTTCAAAGTGTGTGTGTTTGTGTGTGTGTGTGTTGTCTGTGTATTAAGCCCAGGGTCTTGCTTATACTAAAGCAGCATACACTCTACCTCTGAGCTATTTCCTCAACCCCTTAACCATTTTTTTTTTTTTTTTTTTGGTCTTTTTGAGACAAGGTCTCCTTATAGCCCCAGCTGTTGTGGAACTCACTATGTAGACCAGGCTGGCCTTGAACTCAGAGATCCACCTGCCCCTGCCTCCTGAGTGCTGGGATTAAAGGCATGCGCCACCACACCGGCCCCTTAACTATTTTTAAGTGAAGAGTTTTTGTTTTGTTTTGTTTTGACATGGGTTGGGGGTGAGGAGGGTTCCTTACTGTGTTACCACAGCTGAGTTTATCACTATCTTTCTGGCTCAGACCCTGGGTATTGGAATTAGAGACAGCATGCAACTGTGCCAATTAAGATTTGTAGTTTTCACCTAAATAATAAAGATCATAGCTTTGAATGATTAGGGTCTTAGATATTATATATGTTTTGGATGTATCATTTGTTAACAGTGTGGCCCTGGCAGATTAGACATGCTAAATCGATTTTATCTATCTGTAAATTGGGAAAAAAGATATTTTATTTCCCTACTTGGTTTTACTCTTAACACAATACCCATAAGCTCTTGTTTAATGTAAACAGAATTTTTTAGTGCTATATTTACATTTAATAACAAATTTTTGAAAAATCACTTCTAAAATTGCCAATAATAATAATCTACTGTTCATTGCTTTTGAGGGTAATGCTAAAAGGAAATTTCTGGGCTGGCAAGATGGCTCAGGGTGTAATGGTGGTTGCAGCCAACCTTGTGAACTGAGTTTGATCCCTGGATCCTACCCACATGGTAGAAAGAGAGAACCAACTCCTAAAAGTTGTCCTCTGACACTCTACACGTGCTGTGTCATTGTGCATGCACATACATACAAAATAAAAAAATGTAATAGCCGGGCATGGTGGCAAACACCTTTAATCCCAGCACTCGGGAGGCAGAGACAGGTCGATCCTGTGTGAGTTTGAGGCCAGCCTGGTCTACACAGTAAGTTCCAGGACAGCTGGGGCCACAAGGGAGACCCTGTCTCAAAAAGACAGAAAAAAAAAAAACAAAAAAAAAAAAAAAAAAAAAAAAAAAAAAAAAAAAAAAAATTGTGATAAAATAAAAATCTGCATTTTGTTTTATAAGGCCAATTAAATTATATTTGTTTATATTACCATTAGTAAGAAAGCACTTTATGATTTATAGTTCTTGAAGAAATGTTGACGCCCGAAGAAAAAGTTTTACTCTATGAAGCAATTGGCTATAGTGAAACAGCAGTTGATCCAACCTTGCCAAAGACAGTAAGCTATTTTCTTGCTTTATACCTCCAAGTTTAATGTTAGATGTACCTCCTGTAATTCTTGCAGAAATAATATGCTGCCAACTTTTCTATAATGTTTTTCAGTGTCTGTAAATAATACATTTATTTTAATTTCCAGAATAGGAATAAAAATGTCCTTTTTTTTTTTAATATAGTGATTCTTTGATAGATTAAGGGTTGTTTTAAAAATATCTTCAGAGCTAGGTGTGGTGGCACATGCCTTTAATCCCAGCACTTGGGAGACAGAGGCAGGTGGCTCTCTGTGAGATCAAGGCCAGCCTCTTCTACTTAGCGAGTCCAGGCTAGCTAGGACTACAGGGAGACCCTGACTCAAAAACAAACAAAACCCCAAATCCCCCAAAACAAAATTAAAAATATCTTCACTTTATGGAATAAATGAATTATGTGAATAAGATTATTCATTGAATTTATATGTGTCTCCCCCCCTCCCCTTATTTCATTCTGGATATGTTTTAGTTTGAAGCCATGAAATTTTTTGTTCATTTGAAAAGTATGTCTATTATTCTAAGAGAAAATTGCCAAAAGCCAGAGCTGATAGACATTGTAGTGGAAGGATTCAGTACGTTGATTGTGCAAAGACCAGGAGCACAAGCAGTAAAGTAAGTATAAATTTATTTTCTTTCACGTGTTAAGCATCCCTAATCTGAACATGTAAAATACAAAGTTTCAAATGCTTTTGACATAAAACTATTAATGGAAAATTCCACATCTGACTTTGTATGATGGATTGCTGTCAAAACATAGATGCACTAAATATATTGTATAAAATTATCTTTCGACTATATACATAAAATGTGTAGTATATCTAATATAATAAATATAATTATATACAAAATATCAGGTATCTGCTCCAGGCATTTCACATAAGGGTCATACTCAACTTGCATCTTACATTTCACTGTAATGTTGAAGCCTTTTCAGTCTTGGGAAGAGTACTATAATTTTATGTATTATGTTTATTTTAGAAGCTTGGATTTTTCTCCTGTATTATGCTATTTTAGGTGGGATAATTAATGTATTAATTGTATATACATTCTGTAGAAAGCTACATGCTAATGAGGCATAGAACATTAAAGAAAAATTAGAAAGTAATACTTGCACGTTACAAAAAAAATAAGAAATGTGTTTTTTAATGTGGACATCTTTTTTTTACACATCCCTCTGTTTTCTTTCTTCTTCCTTCCTTCTATTCTTTTCCCTTCCCTCCGTTCCTCCTTCCTTTCCCTCTTTCCATTCCTCCCTTCCTTTTTGTGGTAGTACAATATCACAGCAATGCCTTTACATGTGTGCACATGCACCTTCATACCCATACCCACATACACACATCACATATTTAAAGAAAAGGTTTTATTGTGAACATATAAATGAAATCATGCTGTATGTGATCTTTTCTATTTGGTTTTTTTTCCATTTATCATGATATTATTCATGTAGCACAAATTTATACTTAGTTCCTTTTTATTGTCTATATTTGATTTTATTGCTGTACCATATTTTGTGTGTCAATTCAACAAATTATGAATAATTCAGTTGCTTCCACCTTTCACTTACTGTGAATACTAATATGGATATTCATGGACAAAGTTTTGTTTGGATACAGGTTTTTATTTTTTGGTATATTCTACTGAGCAGTAGAATGGTTGCCTAAAGAATTAGTTATTTTTCTGTTGTAATAAAATACCATGACCAATAGCAACTTAGAGAAGAAAGCGCTTACTTTGGCTTATAGTTGCAGCGGTCCATAATAGTGGAGGAGGCAAAACAGTAAGGGGCTGGAGCAGAAAGCTGGCTAATCATATTTCATTCACACTGAGCAAACTGGAAGTGCAAGAAGACTATAAAATCTCAGAGCCCACCGCAAGTGACATGCTTTCTCCTGCAAGCTTCCATGTTAAAGTTCTGTAACCTTCCCAGACATTGCCACCAACTAGGGATATCAAGTGTTCAGATACCCAAGCCAGTGAAGGATAGTTCTTATTCAAGCGTCAACATATGCTCATGTTTAACTTTTTGAGGAACTGTCAGATAATATCCCAAGCAGGCACAGTATTTTAAAGTTTTTTTTGATTACTTTTATTTATGTATATTTGTTTGGGCTTGAGTGTGTGTGTGTGTATGTATGTATGTATGTATGTATGTGTGTATGTATGCCAAGTATGTGTCAGGGCCTGCGAAGGCCAGAAGAGGGTGTCTGTCCCAGTCCCCTGAAATTGGAATTATAGGCTGTTGTGGGTTGCCTGATGTGGGTTCTGGGAACCAAACTTTTGTCCTCTGAAAGAGCAGTAAGTGCTCTTATCTCCTGAGCTACTTCTCTACCCCTAGATGCATCATTTTATTTTCCTATAACCACTGTTTGAAATGTCACATTTCTCCATATCTGCACCAGCAACTGCTATTTTCAGTTCTAGCCGTTTTACAAAAAGTGGTATCTCAGTGTATGTTTAATTCCCATTTCCTTGTTGATTAATGATGTTGAACATATTTTTCTGTACTCATTGACTGTTTTATGTGCATATCTTGTTTGGAGAAATGTCTTTGGAGCTCCTTCCCCCTTTTAATTTGGATGTCTTGTTTTTGAGTTCTAAGAGTTCTTTGTATATTCTTTATATGTATTTTTTTCATTCATACTCCCTTTCTGTCTCTGGTAGGGATCAAATTATCAGGGCTATGCTCATGTTAGGCAGGTGTTCGTCAACTGTGCTACATCCCCCTCTACTAGAGATAATATATAGTTTTGGGGGGCTAAGGATTGAGACCAGGTGACTCACATGCTACACAAGTGCTATAACCACTCATCTATCTATAGCCTTACCCTCACCTTCAGGCCTTGTAAATAAGGTAATCTCATTTTCTTCCACTCAGAATATTTTCATTTTCCTTATATTTCCCTTGTAGCAAAAAAAAAATGATTTTAATTTTGATCTAGTGCCATTCATTTATATTTACTTTATGTATGTGTTGGTATGTGACATTTTTGCCTAATTCAAAGGACACGAAGATTGTTCCTATATAATTTTTATATATATTTAAATTATTATTTTTATTTTATGTGTAAGAATGTATTGCCTGCATATGTGTAAATGCACACGTATTGTGCAGTGCTTGCGGAGGTCAGAAGAGGATATTAGATCCCCTGGAACTGGACTTACAGACAGTTGTTAGCTGCCAGGAGAGTGCTGGAATTTAAACATGGGCCCTCTCCAAGATCAGTTTGTCCTTTTAACCGCTGAGCCATCTCGGCAGCCCTAGATCCTGTGTATTCCTATAAGCATTTTATACTTTTAAATCTTAAAATTCAGGTTTATGATGTTTCTGTGTGTGCATGAAGGTTGGGTCTTGTTATATAGGTCAAGATGACCTTGAACTCACCACCATCCTCCTGCCTCAGCCTCCCGAGTGCTGGGATTGCAGCTTTGCAGTACCACTCCTGATTGGAATTGGCTCCTTCATTGTGTCTTTATATTATCCAAACAAAATTGATAAATTCATTTGTTCACTAACTCTCAGGGTTTTCTTAGATTCCACAGGATTACCTGTGCACAAGGCATCATCACATTGTTTGTGGAGGTGTAATTTTATTCCCTTCTTTCCAGTGTGAACATCTTTTCTTTCATTTTCTTGCCTGATTATTTTGGCTGCATCACTGACTAATATAATAAAGTTGTGAGAAAGGCCTTCTCATGCTCTTAGGGAACAGAGTCTAGTCTTTCACTCTGAAGATTGAGTTTTGATTGCTTTTTATAGATTAGATATCTTTTATTGGGATAGAAAAGTTCCCCTCTACTCCTACTTTAGTGAATTAAGAAAAGTATTGTGAAAGGTTTGGAGGATTTTTTTTCCAAATGCATTCTTTTCTTTTTTTTTCAGTCTAACATTTTTATTAATGATTTTCATATAATATGGCAACTGCAGTACTTCTGATAAAAACATCATGCTACAAAGAAACAATTCTCCATTAATACATTTGTTTTTGTTTTTTATAATAAAGACATTGAATTGCGTATCTGCACTTTACTTTCCATGAGCAGCTCTAGAGTTAAATGTTACTAAGGCTTCACTTAGATGTTCTAGAGAAATTAAATACAAAAATTTCCTAATTGAATTCTGTTGTCTGCAAAAGCACTTTCTTTCTGGTTCCTCCATCTTTTTTTAAAATTTTTTTAAAATTACTTATTTCATAACCATATGATTAGAAGAGGCATTTCATTACAACAGGATTGACATATTCAATGTCTTTATTATAAACTAAGATGCATCTCTTTCAAAATTGGCAGTAGGTTTTTAGGTTTACAGTTGAATTATTACAGTTATACAATATTTTACTCAGTTAAAAACTCTATAAGACATAAAATTAAATGAGGTTTTAACATTTGAAAAAGATCTCCATTTCATTATTAAAATACACAGTTTCATAGAAAAAATTCATTTTTAATACAGTTGACAATAAGATGCATATGCGTTTCTAATCTCTATATATGATTATTACTAGTCACAGTTGGTTACTTTCTGAGTTACTTAGCATCTGAGCATGGGTATAAAGTCATCAGGTAGATTTCAGGGGTAATGTTTTTCACATCTACTAATTATTAAGGAGCAAATTTTTATGCTTTGAAGAAATTTTTTTTTATACACCCACTTCCCAGGTAGCACCCTCCCATAGCCTCCCTGGCCCAACTAGAGCCCTTATACTCTGATATCCCTGCTACTGTCTG
>NW_008338720.1:843542-846523 GCF_000622305.1 Nannospalax galili | reverse complement strand
GGAGGAGCCCCTGGCTCCTTTCTTTTACCAGTTCCATCTATGTGAAGATGTCAGAGGTCCTGCTTGACCCTGGTTGGCTTCGCTTGGAAGCATGGAGGAAATGATTCCTCTGTGTTGACCCTCCTCTTTATAGACTGGATACTGGCTCAAGTCCATCTGGTGGGTCTCCTCGGCCTCCTTGATCAAGAGGACAGGCGACCCACCACCATTATAGGACATTTTGAGAGATGCTCATAGTCCCCTGGAGCTAGTTGACCTAGGAGGGCAAGGAAGAAAAAGTATCCTTTATGTCCTTCTGACCAAATTATTAAAGGCTTCAAAGTATGTCTTTGGCTTTGTTGTATATTACATCAGTTGAGTTTTAAACATTAAAAGAGTCCTGTACTCTCTTAAAAATCTGAGTTAGTTGTTTGTATAATTCTTTTTACCTATTGCTGAATTTGGTTTTTAAGAATTTATGAATTTAAGGAATAAGTAGTTTTCGATTTTTATTTTTTTGCTCTGGTTTATGATGTCTGTCCCTGATTTTGTATTAGTGTACCACCAGGTGTTGAGAATTGTTCCCTCCTCTTTGGAAGAGTTAGCCAACATGAACAATTATTTTTCTTTTTCTTTAAATATTTATGATAGAATTGTGAAATTATTGGACACTGAGTGCTGTTGGAATTTTATAATTAAAAATGTTGTTTCTGTTTTTAAAACTTTATTCAGAGATAATCTCTGCTTAATTAAGTTTTGGTAGTTTGTACATTTCTAGGAATTTTGGCGTTTCATCTGTTAATTTGTTACAGTTTATGGTTCTATCCCATAGTCATTTCCCTTTCAGTGTTCTTGGAATCTAAGTTCCTGGGGCATCCTCACTGTGAATCTGAGGGGAAGGACCTCAGCTCTCTTGGGAGTGCCTGCCTGGAACGGAGCCTTTATGCATGTAGCTGGGGAGTGAGGATGAGAAATGCTGCCTGACTTTCATAATATTGTAAAGTGACCACCCCTACCTAGTCAAAACATTATCACAGAAGCACTTACACTTTTACTAAGTGGATATACAACATTCTCCTCCTTTGCCTAGCTTCTGGAAAACATCAATCTGTTATTTTGTTTCTCTAGACTTACACATTTTGGATACTTTTTTTTAATTGAATTTTTGTGCATTTCATACAGAATATCTCAGTCAATCTTAATCATCTTTATACCCCCTTCCCCACTGGCACCCTCCCGTAACCCTCCCCCCACTGGAATTCATACATTCTGTCATTTGTCTTAAGGCCTATAGTGTCAAGTTAATGTCCCCAGATGTCTCTCAGTGCAGGTTCATTTACTGAGGTCTAGTCAGCCTATCTAGAGTCTCTTGCTTTAGGCAGACCAGCTCTTCTTTACATAGCAGTAATCAGTTGCCAGTATTTCTTTTATCTAAGATTGGGGTCAGCTGTCCATTTCCCCAGTTCAATGCTAGGTTTTTGTCTGTTTGAGTTTTTATGGGTCCTGTGCATGTTGACACCATTGCTGTAGGTTCATATGAGAAAGGTCCCAGGAGCTTGTAGGACTGTGTTTTCATATGGCCGTGCACCTCCTCCCTGGCTCTCACAGTCTTTCTGCCCTGTCTTCCTCAATGGTCCCTGAGCTCTGGGTGGGTGGAGTTTAACATAGGAGTCCTGTCCAAGAACCAGCATTCTGAAGAGTCTTAATCTCTATGCTTTGGCCATTTGTGACCTTTTGTGTTCCTCACCCTGTGTTGCATGAGGGAGCTTCATTAATGAGAATTGAAATATTCATCATTGTCTTCTTTACCCCTTGTTCTGTGCTCTGCGAGCCTCAGGTGCAGAGGTTATATTGTAGATGTGCCACTTAGACTTGAGCGATTAATTCACAGTCAGTGTCTGTGTGTGACCAGTTGCAGTACTCTGTAATAGTCTCTGTCTGGTGTCTGGTGTAAAAGAAGATTCTTTGTTGAGTGGTGACTGGGATATTTATCTGTAAATATAAGGTACATATTTTGCAAATAATAAGAAATTACATTAGCCTAGGGATGTGACAGCCTTGAAGTTTTCTCTAAGGTCTATGACCTCTCCAGCCATGTGCATTTGGTTATGTTTACCACATACAAGTTTCCTCCCATTGAGTGAACTTTTAGTCCACTTTGGTACCTGTTGATTGCCCCCAAGATAAAAGTGCCACTACTCCAGCAGTGTTGTGTGCTGTGCAGGTCATTGATGTGGTTATTTGGTCTTGAAGCTGATGTTGGACCATTGGTTGATATTCTCCCTTAGTATCTTGCATAGTGCTTTCCAAAGCTATGAGAAGTAGCCTTCAAGGGAAGTGGCTTCCAGGTCAGTTCCAGCTCCATTGCTCGAAATCCTGTGTCCAAAGTATGTTCTGTCTTCAACATTAGGATCTTACCTTCAAGTTCTGGGAGGCAATCAAGGGCTGTAGCAATAACTTGTGTACTTTTGGGAGTCTCTTGGACCACCCTGACCAACAACTCAAAGGAACATTTCTCCTGTCTGGCACTGTTTCTTGTTATGCAGCCTTTAGCTGCATGGACTCATTTAGAGATAATGTATGTGTAATTTGTCATAAGGTTGTTGGACCAATATAATTTCCTCTGGTTTTTTACACTAGCCAGGCATTATTTATCTCTCATCTCTCTCCATGTCTAACCCTTGTACCATGGCTTCCCCATTTAAAATATTCCCTTTTTCCCAATTTCTCCCTTGATAATATAACCAGGTCAAATGGTGGGTTCATTTTTAGATTTTTAAGGGTTCTTCATACTGCTTTCCAGATGGGTTGCACGAGTTTGCAATCCCACCAGCAGTGGATGAGCGTTCCCCTTTCTCCACATGCTCTCCAGGATTTGGTATCATTTGTTCTCTTGATCTTAGCCAGTCTGACTGGGGTAAAATGAAATTTTAAGGTGGTTTTAATTTGCATTTCCTTAATTACTAACAATGTTGAGCACTTTTTAAGATGTTTCTCAGCTG
>NW_008338720.1:819259-843508 GCF_000622305.1 Nannospalax galili | reverse complement strand
CATCTTTAAATTGGGTCACTTGCTTTCCTGATTGTTTTTTTTTTTTTTTTGAGTTCTTTATATATTCTGGATGTTAAACCTCTGTCAGATGTGTCACCTCTGAAGATTTTCTCCCACTCTGTGGGTTTTCTCTTCACTTCCTTGGTTGGTTCTTTTGATGTACAGAAGCTTTTTAAGTTTAATGAGGTCCCACTTTTTGATCCTTGACCTTAATTCCTGAGAAATTAATGTCCTATTTAGAAAGTTCTTTCCTACACCTATATCTTGTAGGTTGCTGCCAATGTTTTCTTCTAACAGTTTCATAGTTTCCAGTTCCACATTGAGGTCTTTTATCCATTTGGAGTTGACTTTTGTGCAAGGTGAAAGAGGGGTTTAGTTTCATTCTTCTACAGGTCGAGATCCAGTTTTGCCAGCACCATTTGGTGAAGATGCCGTCTTTCCTCCAGTGAATGTTCTTGGTTCCTTTGTCAGAGGGCTGAAATTGCATGTACTCATGTTCAGATCTTCCAATTATGTTCCATTGGTCTATGCCCCCCCTCCTTTTTGGCCACTACCATGCTGTTTTTATGACTATACCTCTGTAATACAGATTGAAATCTGGTATAGTAATCCCCCCGCATTGGTCTTTGTGCTAAGGGTTGCTTTGGCTATCCAGGATCTTTTGTGCTTCCATATGAATTTTAGAATTTTTCTTCTTCATTCTGTGAAGAATGTTATGGGGATTTTGATTGGCATTGCATTGATTCCATAAATGGCTTTTGGTAGGATGGTCATTTTCATAATATCAGTTCTTCCAATCCATGAGCGTGGGAGGTCCTCCATCTTCTGGTGTCTTCCTCAATCTATTATCTTTAAAGATTTAAAAATTTTATTGTAGAGATCCTTTAATGTCTTTGGTCAGGTTTATTCTAAGATATTTTTGAGGCTATTGTGATGGGAGGGTTCCCATGTACTTGTTTTCCAATTGTTGTTATTGGTATATAGAAAGGTTACTGATTTTTGTAGATTAATTTTACAACCTGCCACTTTACTGAAAGTGTTAATCATTGTTAGGAGTTTTCTGGTTAAATTTTTGGCATCTCTTAGGTATAATATATCATCTATAAAAAGGGATAATTTGACCTCTTCTTTTCAAAGTGGTACTAAGCTCCCAATTAAAAAAAGCCCAGGCCATTTGTTCTCTTGATCTTAGCCAGTCTGACTGGGGTAAAATGAAATTTTAAGGTGGTTTTAATTTGCATTTCCTTAATTACTAACAATGTTGAGCACTTTTTAAGATGTTTCTCAGCTGTCTTTATTTCTTCTTTTGAGAGCTCTTTGTGTAGATCCTTAGCCCATCTTTAAATTGGGTCACTTGCTTTCCTGATTGTCTACCAGACATTTAAAGATGACCTCCAACCAATACTACTTAAACTATTCAAGATGATAGAAACAGAGGGAGAATTCCATAGAAGGAATTCACAGATGCCTTCTATGAATAGACAGCCTCACTGTAATAACCAAACTAGGTAGAGACACAACCAAAAACGAAAACTATAGACCCATATCTTTAATGAACATAGATGCAAAAATTCTCAACAAAATAACTTGCAGACCGCATATAGATGTACATCAAAAAGATCATTCCTCATGATCAAGTAGGCTTTATTCCAAAGATGCAGGAATAGTTCAATATACATACGTCAGTAAACGTCATCAATCATATGGACTCAGACAAAAAAAAAACCACGTTGTCATCTCAGTCAATGGAGAAAGGCTTTCATGAAAATTCATGCATTCATAATAAAAGTTCTAGAGCAAATTGGACTGGAGGGAATGTACGTCAACATAATTAAAGGTATATATGACAAACCCACAGCCAACATAATTCTAAATGGAAAAAAAAACTGGAAGCATTTCCATTAAATCAAGAACCAGGCAAGGATGTCCACTATCTCCACTCCTTTTCAATATAGTGCTTGAAACTCTTGCTAGAGCAGTAGGACAAGAGAAGGAAATTAAAGGAGCACTAATTGGAAAAGAAGAGGTCAAATAATCCTTTAATTTCCTCTCTTGTTTTACTGTTCTAGCAAGAGTTTCAAGCACTGTATAAAAAAAATTGGAGACAGTGAACAGCCTCCTCTGGTTCCTGATTTTAATGGGAATCCTTCCAGTTTTTCTCCATTTGGAATGGTATTGGCTGTGGGTTTGTTGTATATAGCTTCAATTATGCCAAGCTATGTTCCCTCTAGTCCAATTCCCTCTAGGACTTTTATCATGAGTGCATGTTGAATTTGGACAAAAGCCTTCTCTGCATCTATTGAAAAGGCCATGTGGTTTTTGTCATTTAATCCATTTATGTGCTTGATGACATTTATTGACTTACATATATTGAACCATCCCTGCATCTCTGGAATAAATGCAACTTGATCATGGTGGCTGCATCTCTGGAATAAAGCCGACTTGATCATGGTGGATTATCTTTTTGATGTTCATCTGTGTGTGGTTTGCAAGTATTTTGTGGAGAATTTTTCCATCTCTGTTCATAAACGATAAGGGTTTGTGGTTTTCTTTTTTGGTTATATCTTTACCTGGTTTGGGTGTTAGAGTGATGCTGGCTGCATCAAAGGAATATGGGACTTCTCCCTCTGTTGCTATGTTTTTGAATATTTCAAGTAGTATTGCTTGTAGATCTTTAAATGTCTGGTAGAATTCTGCTCAGAATCCATTTGGATGATGGCCATTTGTATATTTTCATTGGGTTCAGTTTTAAATTAGGATATTTTTCTTTTTCATTTATATTTGTTTTTGTTTATATATTCTGAATACTGGTCTAATCAGGCACATGATTTGTAATTCTATTCTTTAGGTCTAATCAGAACCATGATTGGTCATTATTCTCTCTATTCTTTAGCTTGTTGCCACTTTATTGGTAATGATGTTTGTTGTATACGTTTTGAAGTTTGCTGAAACTGTTGGTTTCATTGATACTGCCATTGTGTTCAGCATTTCATTTAATCATGAACCTCTTTTTTTGTTGTTGTTGTTGTCGGAAATATTTGAATTTATTTAGGCAGAGCTACCAGTTCTCTTAGTCCATATACCAAAACCTCCTCTGCACTGCCTGGGCTCCATAGGAGAGACATCAAACCCTCTTCTTCTAGAGTTACAACTTTCCTTGTTGTATGAACTTAACTGTTTGGTGTGTGTGCATGCACACATGCATATATGCTTACCTTTTCCATATTGAGCTTAGAATTCAGGTAGCAAAATGTTTGAGGGAAAATTAGGGCCCCAGTGTTCTTTAACTGTGACTTCTGGAGGCGTCCTCTCTGTGAATGTGAGGAGAGAAAACCTCAGTCCTCTTGGCAGTGCCTGACCGGAATAGAGCTTTTGTGCATGTAGCTGCGGACTGAGAGATGAGAAATGTCTACTACCTGTCCCTCTTGAGGTAAAACTCCACCATACATAGACTTGGAACTGAGGGAAGAGCGTCCCCCTTCTTAGCTAGGCCAACTTAGTGTAGACCCTTCTGTAGTAAGATGTGGGGCTGGGAGATGATCAGAGCTCTTGTGCCACAAGCTCTCCAGGTTGTTAGTGAATTGTAGTACATTTTCCTAAATAAGCGTTGCCTTTTTCCGTATGCCATTCGGCTGATTTCCAAAAGTGACTTTTCACCAGTTTCATGTTTGATCCATTGGGGAAAACGATGCTGAGCTTTTCACACTGTCATTCTGAAATCCTGCCTGGTGCTTGGTTTTAATTGTTCTTAGATGAGGAAGTCCTTATAAAACTGTGCTACTGCTTTTCAGTTTTTCACTGATTCTGCATTACAGGAATTTATTGATGAAATTTAAACTATCAGTTGAACATACCAAATATTAGCTTACTTTAGCTTTTTTTAAGAGAAAAAAAATTGACGTATGAATATGATTCTTTGTGAAATAATTATTAAAACTCAGAGGAATTGTCTATTTTCTTTTACATCAATTGAATGGAGTTACAAGAAATGCAAAGTAACCTGGAAGATATGCCAAGTAACCTGAGCTTGGTGATGCTTACCTTTTATCCCAGCACTTGGAGACAGAGGCAGTTGGATTCCTGAGATCCAGGCCAGCCTGGTTTACCTAGAGTTCTAGGCCAGCTTGGGACTATAGGGAAACCTTGTTTCAAAAAAAGAAATGAGAAGTAAAATTGTCTTTATGATATTTTATCTTTTTAAAGTTGTATTAATTTCTAATTTCTGTCCTATCTTTTTTCATACAGATTTGAAACCAAAATTGATTCCTTTCATATTACTGGTGTATCAGATGATTCAACAAAACCCCACCTTCTCTCTTCATTGGATGATATGTCTCTCTTTCAAATAATATTTGAGATAAATCCTTTAGATGAAACTGTTGCTCAAAGGTGTATCATAGAAGCTGAACCTTTAGAAATAATATATGATGCTGTAAGCATTTTCTGTATCACCAAATTTCAGTACAATTCCATGTGCTTCGAGTTTGTGCTTCATGTTAATGGTGCTTATTTTAACAGAGGACAGTCAATAGTATAGTGGAATTCTTCAGACCTCCAAAAGACGTGCATCTAACACAGCTCACGTCAGCTACTTTGACAAAACTTGAAGAATTTCGAGATAAGACAGCAACAGGTAAGCAAATGTTTGTAAATTAACTAATACTATTTAGATTTATTTCTAGACTTGGTACTGTTTAATGGAAATTAATTTAGGTATAACAGTGTTTTTTATAATCAAAGCTTGTATTTCATAATCACATTTAATTGAAAATTTTTGTTCAGGTATGTTGTATTTTGGACCTCTGTTTACAATAGTGGTAAGCATTACCATTTTCATTCTTTTAAAATTAATTCCAGAGCTTCATATATTAGGAGGGAAAGGTAAAAATTCTATCTTCTTTCATTCTCTAGAAGAATAAAATTGAGTATTTCTTTCTAAAATATATAAAAGAGTTTAACTAAAAACCATTTGTACTTGGATAGTTCCTTATAGGAATGTTTTAGATAATTTGCAGGGGTGTTTGTTTTGGTGCATAAATACACGTCCGTGTGTGTGCGCGCGCGCACACACACGCACACACGACCTTCTACTTTATTTTTTTGAGACACTGAACTTGGAGCTCACTCATTTGGCTAGACTGGCTATCAAATGAACTCCAGGGTCCACCTGTCCTAGTTTGTTTCTCCATTGCTGTGACAAAACACTCTGACCAATGCCAACTTGGGAAGGAAAGGGTTTATTTTGTTTTACATCTCCCAGGTTCATCATGGAGCCCAGGGTAGGAACTCAGGGCAGGAATCTGGAGGCAGGAGCTGGAGCACAGGCCATGGAAGAACGCTGGTTACTGGCTTGCTTCCTTGGCCCCCACTCAACCTGCTTTCTTACACAAAGCAGGCCACCTGCCCAGGGGTGGCACCACCACAGTGGGCTGGGCCCTGCCACATAACTCAGTAATCAAGAAAATGCCCCATAGACATGACCACAGACCAGTCCAATGGAAGAGAGTCCCCAGTTAGGCTCCCTCAACCCAGGTGTGTCAAGTTGACACTAAAGGTATCCAGCATACCACCTGTCTCTGTGTCTCCCAGTGTTGGCATTACAGACTTGCCCTGTCATGCCTGGATTTTTCACGGGTGACAGGAATTCTAACTCAGGTCCTCATGCTTGAATGGCAGACACTTTGCCAACTGAGTCACCTTTCCCACTGTGTAAATTTAGTAAATAGATATCTTACTGTAGAGATGGTCTGTATGATTTTGTGTAGTGGATTTGTTAGGACTTGCTCTCTCACTCTATATGTTGTTAAAAATAAGTTTTAGAAGTCATATAATTCTAAATAAGTGTTAAATAAGTGTACCTGTCTGTTAGGTCACTCACAGTTATTAGCCATATACTTAAAATTTATGTATGTTGTCTGGGTTTTTGCTTTTCCCTTGTTACCTTGTACTAACAGTTTAGAGAAATTCATGAAAAGTATACTACATCTTTATTTTAATAGCTTTTGTCTTGTATCTATGTAGTTTTGATACAGGGAAAAGGAGTGTTCCCTAGAGTGTTCTTAGTCTAATTCATAAAAAATTTGAGGATGGACTCAAACAGAAGCTTGGACGTTTTGCTAGACGTTAAAGAAAAACCCTCAGAGCAGGCAAGCTAGGAATCGTGGGAAGTGCCTTTAGGAGTTGCATGGAGGGAAGAGGGAAAAAAGCTGTGAAGCCGTGCTAGTTTAGAGCCTGCATGGACGTCAGACACATGGTGGGGAGAGGGGTACTTTCGAGAAAAGGTAAAGAAATACTAGGGCAGCCCAGAGTATTAGTGAAGCACTCTTAGCAAAGGAATAGGAAAAAGCAAAGGCAATAGTACATTTGCTGAAGAATTCAGGAAAGAAGGCAGACTTACAGAAAACCATATGTCTTAGCCAGGTCCAAAAGCACTGCACTAGGAGGCTGGATTCCATGCAGGAAAAGTTCACCGTCTCATTAACCCACTAGGTATGCTGCCCATCTCTTTAGCATGACTTAGGTAAACCCACCTTCCTAGGGGTGGTCCTGTGACCAGGTGATTGTCCAGTGAAACGGGAAAGGCATGTCTTCCAACAGACAGAGAGTTTATTGTTTGAACAGTTAATCTCGTGGGGCTTTTTTGGTACAGGGCTTTTGCTCTAACATTTTCAAGATATCATTGGGTTAGAATTTCTCTTAATGCATTTTCATCTTTGTTATTTATTTGTACCTTTCCTTCCACTCTGTTACAGTCTTATATTCCATTTATAGTTTTAAATTCCTGAATTCCATTCAAGTTCGTGTACAGATGTATCAGTGCAGTAGAAACCAAAATCAAACATTAAAGCCTCAATTTTAGTCTTTTCCTCTGACCTCTTAAAGGTATGGTTACCCCCCACCCCAAAGGTTAGAGAGCTGGTTCTGAGGTTGAGTGCTTACTATTCTTCCAGAGGACCCAGGTTTTCTTCCTAGCTAGTACCCATGCCAGTTGACCCACAATTAATTGTTATTCCAGCTTCAGACACATACATATAAATAAAAATAAAATCTTTTAAAAAAACAAGCAAAACCCCCTAAAACCAATTTTTTTGGGGGAAAGGGATATTCTAATTTTGTTCATAGATTTAATTAGTGGTGTACATATTGCTCAGCATTTGTATTGGAAATTCTTTGCTCTAGATTATTTTAAAATCAGCACTGACTTTACATTAAATTGCATTAACAAGTCATTTCTTTGTTAATTCTCTATTTTTTAAATAAGTTGTGAAAATATTCATTGCAGATTTTTAAATTTTTTATAGGTCTGCTGTATATTATTGAAACACAGAAAGTTCTTGATCTCAGAATTAATGTGAAGGCTTCATATGTTATCGTCCCACAAGATGGAATTTTTAGTCCTACATCAAATCTGCTGCTTTTGGATCTTGGTCATTTAAAGGTATACACTAATAATGATTGATTGGTGGTAAAGCATTTAGGGTGTTTCTTTGTTTAAAATGTGCTTTGTTTTTAGGTAGTATGATTAGTCTTATTGATGTTTACATTTATAGTAGTACTGTGATTTAAGATTTCTTTCTGGTTGGTGAACATAGTGTAGTTTCACTTAATTTGGTGTCACCCCCACTCCCCCATATATCCAAAACCAAAATTTTCATTTGAGCTCTGAGCATCTGGGATAAATTTAATTATATTTATAGGGGCCTGGAAAGATGGCTTGGCTGTAAAAGCACTGGCTGCTCTTGCAGAGCAGGTGGAATTGGCTCCCAGCACCCACATGGTGCCTAACAGCCTGTAACTCCAGCTTCGGGAAAGCTAACCCCCTTCTTCGTGCCTCCATAAGCATTGCACACACAGTGTGCCTACATACATGTGGGCAGAACACTCACACACATAAAACAAAAACAAGAAAATATTTATGGAATTTGAGAGTCCTTCTCAGAGGTTTCCAGCTTTTCAATTTAAATCTTACTAAGTATGTAGAATGGAGACAGTCCTGGAAGTAACCATCTCTCTTTCATCTTTGACATTTTAATAACTATCAGGTAATTCAAATTGACAGAGTGTCTTATATTTGTGTTATTTCCTTATTCCTCTTTAAAACTTTCTTCGTCCTGAAAGTTAAGTCAAAAACAACTTTAAAAAATTTCTAGATCTGAACTGTTCAGTATAATACCCATTAGCTACATGTAACTGTTGAAATTAATGAAAAATAGATAAATGAGAAATGAGAATTCAGTTTCTATTAAATGTTTACTAATCAGAACTGGATGCTGTGTTCAACAGTACAGATTTAGAGTATTTCCATCATCATAAAAGTTCTGTTGGACAGTGCTGCTCAGAATCATTAAATGTAACACTGGGTGTGGTAGAACATGCTTTTAATACCAGCACTGGGGACACAGAGGCGGGCAGAGCTCTCAAATTGAGGCCATCCTGGTCTACATACTGAGTTCCAGGTGGGCTTGGGCTAGGGAGACCCTATTAAAAAAGTAAACAAGATCATTAAATGTAGAATACCTATAACAGTTTGAAGATATTAAATGATGTTTCTGTCTTGATTTTGATATCCCCTTCCTTAAAAAATTGATTCATTATTACTTTGTAGTTGGTAGTTAGGTAGACCAACTGGTTCATAGTTATAATAAGGTTTGCACAGATAGTGATTTATATTTGAGTTTGGTTATGAAATTATTTAAAGTGTAGTGTCTAGTAAGAACATAAGGATGAGAGTGTCTGTCTAGGGGCTGGAGAGATGACTTAGCAGTTAAGAGCACTCGCTGCTCTTGCAGAGGACCCAGGTTCAGTTCTCACCACCCACAATGGGTGATCCACAACCACCTGTAACACCAGCTCTTGGAGATTAAATTCTCTCTTCTGTCTTCTATGGGCATTGAAATCATGTGGTGCATATACAGATAAGTAGACATACACATGAATAAAAATAAAAAATTTAAAGAGTATATGATTTTGTAAAATTAGGTGTATGCACAGTATGTGAACAAAGGGGAAATAAAAATATAACCTGCTGGGAAAGAGATACGTAAGTCCTGTTCTGTATTTTGTAGCCAGCTAAAAATCTGCCATTGTACCAAATTTGTTGCTTGGTTTTCTTGTTAAGAGAAGATTTCTTACTGTATTTTAAGTCATTGTAAAGATACATTATTTTCTAGGACTACCTTGATTCCCCTTTTTTGATATATCTTAAATGTCACTTTATACCTATCTTCATTGCATATCTAGTGGTTAATGACCTTTATGTTTCTGCTTATGCATTTATCTTGACCTATTAAAATTTTATATTATAGATTGAATAATTTTATTTAGAATTTTATTTTAGTTTAAATTAACTAAATAGTCTAAATTAACTAAATTAAACGAACTTTTGCATAGTCTAAATTAACATATTAAAATTAACTTTCAGGTGACAAGTAAAAGTCGTTTGGAATTACCAGATGTGAAACAAGGTGGGGCCAACCTAGAAGAAATTAAGCATAGAGCTTATGATTCTTTTGATATCCAGCTTACCAGCATACAGTTGCTTTATAGTAGAGTGGGTAAGTATGAGAGGCATTAGTGCTTGGCTTAACCAGAGTGAGTAATTAGACTTTTAGACACTTTGAAGATACCTCTAAAGATGTTCCCCATGAATGGTTAGAACTTTCATATGTTTTAGTTAGAATTGACAGTAAATGTTGTCTAGTGAATAAAAATATAGTTGATAGTGAATGTGGAAAACCATAAATGAAATTCCATAGATTCAGAATGGCCATTCATTTAGATGTGTAGGACTGGGCAAGTGTTTGAGTGGCTACCTTAATCTAGCTGTGTGATGTTTTTATTTGTGAATTCATTACAATAAAATAAGGTTATTAAAAAAATACGTGTAGTGGTTTGCAACCAGGAAATTTTGTTCCCCCAAAGATACCTGGCTAAAAATTGTCAGTGTCTGGAAACATTTTTGCTTATCATAGGTAGATAATCAGGGAGGTCGAAGTTAAGGATGGGTAGAAGTTAAAGATGGTCCTAAACAGTGTACAGGCCAGTTCTCGACAACAAATGTTAGTATCTTTATCCCTCATCTTTATCAGTGCTTTCTAACTTTGAACCAAAAATTGATAAATAATGCAAATGAGAATTGGTTTTACATAGTCGGGTAACCAGAAAGGGTTCTGAAGGCTAAAGGCAATCAGTCTAGTGGCTCTGATACAGCTACACAGACTATGGAAGGCCACACTGTCATAGATAAGCTTACCACAAATGTGGTGTACTAGCCTGTGATCCAGTTCTGTTTATTTTTAGGGGAGACAGAGACAGAAATTACTTGATAAGATCCACTGAAGTACTTAGGAGAGACTTTACAGTCAGCCTTCTTTCCATTCTACAGTACTGCTTTTGAGTTCTTCCAGTTTTAATGAACCTTCAAATCATTTCAGCAGTTTACAGGTTATTTTAGATACTTGTATGTGTGTATATGATCACACCAGTTATCCAAGCTAACTGAAAAAAGCAGCAATGAGAAGCCAAAACTAATTATTATTAAAGTTACTAGTTTATATAGGACTGGAATGTTTTCTTTCATGTTTGCTTTAGGATAATGTGCTTGATTTTTGTTTGTATCTTATTCCAGTTGTTGTGAAAGGTGCCCACAAGTTCAGTGGGTGACAACAGTAAATTATTTCAAAAGTCCATAAATCGTCAGGGCATTTTGATATGGTTGAATGATAAATTAACTCACACATTTTTGAAGTTCGTGAGCTGCATTTACCATTTAAGCTGTTAAAATGCTTTGTGAAAAAACTTAAATTCAACATTGTTATTGTCTGAAGATTATTAGAATTTTTTGGAGCTGTTTTTGACAAATTATTTTTAAATAAAATTTTTTAACACTATGATTACTTAATATAATGGTTAGAAAATCAAGAAGTACTGAAACACATGCTTCAAAGTATATGTCTTTTAGGGCTGGCAACATAGCTCAGCAATTAAAGTGATTGCAGCACAAGCCTGACAACCTAAATTTAATCCCCAGAGCCCATATAAAGGTGGAAGGAGAGAACAAACTCCATAGCCTTGAACTCACAGAGGTCCACCTGCTTCTACCTTTCAAGTGCCTTTGCATTTCCAGCTTAGTATTGTGGTTTTTGTTTTTGGTTTTGTTGTTTCGTTTTTTGAGGCAGAGAGTTGCTGTGTAGTCTAGGCTGGTATTGACCTTGAAGTCCTCCTGATTGAGTTATTGAGTACTACTGTCATAGTGCTGTGCCGTCATAATTGGCTTTGATTTATAGTTCCCTCCTTCTCTCTCTCTCTTCCCCTTTCCCTTCCCTCTTGCCTCCCCTCCTTTTCTCTTTCCCTCCCTTCCTTCCTTAGTTTGAGGCAGGCTCTCCTGTACCTCAGACTGACTTTAAACTTGCTGTATAGTCAAGGATGACTTTGAACTCCTTATCTTCCTGCTTCCACCTCCTGAGTGCTGGAATTATAGGCATTCATCCCCCTTTCTTTATAGTGCTTGGTCTATGCAGGACCTCGAGTCTGCCAGGCGAGCACCTCTACTAATTGAGCTATATCCCAGCCTGATTTATAGTTTTCTATCCTTATATTATTTCTTTTATCAATAATGTTTTGACATATGAATTTATGATTTTTGATGGCTATATTACCCCCTCCTCTCTCTCTGTATATGTGTTTATGTTCATGTATGTATATGGAGGCCAGAGTTCCACCTTGGATGTTATTTCTCAGGTGCTGTCTATTCTTATTTTATATGTATGAGTGGTTTGCCTACATGAATGTAAGTGCAGCTGTGTCATGGAGTTCAGAAGAGGGCATCGAATTCCCCTGGAATTGGAGTTACAGATGATTGTTAACTGCCATGTAGGTGATGGGAACTAAACCCAGGTCCTCTGCAAGAGCAGTCAGTGCTCTTAACTGCAGACCATCTCTGTAGTGTTCCCTCCCTCCCTCCCGAGGCTTGCTGATTAGGCTAGGCTGTCCTGAAATACCAGTGAGTACCAGGAATCTACTTGCTTCAGTCATCCTAATCCTGGGATTACAAGCATGTGCAATATGCCTGGTTGTTTTTTTGTTTTTTTAACGAGTACTGAGGATTTAACTCAGGTACTTATCCTTGAAGGGCAAGCACTTTACAAATTGAGTTCTCCTGGCTATATTATGTTCTAAGGCTATAAATTATCTCCTTACTGAACATGTATATGGCTTGTAACACTGCAGCAAATGTTTCAGGTCATATATTTTGTAGGTCTGCATATGAATTTCAACTATAGTCTTAGGACATTCACATAGGAAAGTTTAAGTTCTGAGTTCCAGTTTTCTAAAATGAAATGATATAAATCACGGTGAACACTGAAGTTTAAACGTTGCCTAGAACAGTGCTATTTATGTTTTGAACAAATGGACACGTTTATTATTTAATATTAAGAGTCATACGTGTTCCTGCCTCTTCCATTGCCCTATAGTCCTGTCATTTTGGGGGTAGAATATCTGGTTTGTATGTTGATTCTCAATGAATGCGCAGTAGATTTGATTAAAACTGATGATTTTTAAAAAATAAGCTTTTGTGTTTGTGTGTGTCTGTGTGTCCAGTAGAGCATAATCTTGTGAAACAGCATAAGAAAAATAATGGAAAGGTAAAGAACTTGCTGATTATACTTTAAATAATTTTACATTTTGTATGTTATACAAATTATCCTAATATTAAACATGAACTATTTTCTATAATTAGGTGATAATTGGAAGGAAGCACGAAAACTCAATGTATCTGCACAGCATATTTTGGTACCTATGCATGTCAATGTGGAGCTCTCCAAAGCCATAGTTTTCATGGATATCAAGATGCCTAAGTATGTATTATCTATTTCATATAACTGTAGATTTTCTCAGTAAAAATGTAAGAAATACTGTATTTCATTGAAATTTTTATTAAAAAATATGTATATTATTTTGCCACAAAGCTGTTTTTAGGTGTGGTTCAGTGGCTTGTGAATAAATTCACATTATCGTGCAACTGTCACCACCATCCACCTCTAGAACGTTTATCGCCTTTCAAACTGCAGCTCTTTACCCATTAAACTGCTGTTGCTACACTCCATTCTGTCTGCTTTAGTGTCTGGCTGCCAGACCCCTTTTACACTTTATCTTTATGAATTTGACAAGTTTAGGTACTTGATAAAATAGAATCATATAATATTTGTACTTTCTCAAATATTTGGTTGTTCTCAAGGGTCATCTATGAAGTATATGGCCATTAGTGTTTCTAGTCCTCTTTACAAAAATTCTTTTTTAATTTATCCCGTCTGGTTCTATCCATTCTTGAAAGTGGGGTATCAAAGTATCCAACTATTGCTAAGAGAGTGTTGTATTTCTTCCCCTTAATTCTGTCAATATTGAATTTGTTGAACTCAGATGTTTGGTGTTATATGTATGTTTCTAATTTTTAACATCTTTTTCTTAATTTTATCTTCTTATTTCATAGATAGTGGTTTTTTGTTTATTTTAATCCTCTGTATTTGTGCTATTTGATTTGTTATCTATTTTGACTGATACTACACCCATCCCTCCTCTCTTTCAGTGATTATATGGCATATCTATTTGCATTCTTTTTTTGATGGATTCATTTTCTTTAAAATGAGTCTCCTGTTGATAGCATATAATCGGAGCCTGTTTTATCCATTCTGTCACTGATGTATTTTGGTTGGGAAGTTTTAAATATTTTGTGTCTACCCACTAATAGGAAAGTCTTAGGGTTCAGATAGCCCCGCCCCCTCACCAAGAGGGCCTCAGGGTTCCTCAAGTCCCTGAGAAAAGCACCTTGGTCTTTGAAGTCAAAAGCAGACTTTTCTCCACAGTTTGGCCAATACAGCAGGCTTCCCCTTTGATCTCTAAAGGGGGCAGGTTTTAACAGTGCCTCTCTCCTGCTTTCCCCACCCCCCTAATCTTTAAAAAATATATCTTCCTGCCTTCTGCACCTCCCAGAAGCCTCCCCTTATAAAAGACCCCAGCTCATGACCCGGGGTCAGACATTTTCCCTACCCAGAAGGCAGTCTGTCCCATGTGTTCCTTTGCTAATGAACTCTACTCCGCTGGACTTTTGTCTGTGTCCTAGTGCTTTCTCTCGATCAACAGGATTCATCCATCGCCTACTGCATCTATTGGAAAGGATTTAACTTTTATTGGCTTATTTGCTTTCTCTATGTCTTATATCTTATAGCTTGTTTTGTCTCTCATTTCCTCTGTCTGTTTTCCTTTGTGTTTAATATTTGTTGTTACATGTTTTGATTACTTTCTCATTTCCATTTTTCTATATTTTGTACATACTTTGGTTACCGTGGACATTATAATATGTCCCTCAAGTTTTTACAGACTACTTAAAATGTTACCATCTTTAGTCCCAATTGCATGCAAAAACTTACTTTTTCTGAACTCATTATTTAGACAGTTATATTTGTTTGTGTTTTAAATTCTTTAGAAAATGAAACATTTTCGTAAACTGAATTTAAAATAATACTTGCATTATATTTGCCCTTGCATTTATCTATGCTGTGATCTTAGTATGTAATTGTTAGCTGAAGTTATGAACCCAGGACCATTAAGTAGAGAGGTCTTCCAAACTAGACCAGATCATTTAGCTGGTGGTTCTGCTTTCTGTTGCTGTGATAAAACACTGACCAAAACCAACTTGGGGAAGAAAGGGTTTATTTCATCTTAAACTTTGTAGTCCACAATTGGTGGAATTTGAGGCAGGAACTGAAGCAGAGACCGTGAAGGATAGCTCCTTTCCCTGTCTTGCTCAGCTACCTTATACAGCCCAGGCCCCTGCACAGGGGTGTCGCCACCCACATTGGACTGGGCTGCTCTGTATCAATTAGCAATCTTGAGAGATGACTCAGGGATAAAGAGCACCTCTTCGAGAGGATCAGGGTTCAGGTTCCAGCACCCATGTGGTGGCTAATAGCCATCTGTATCTCCAGTTCCAGGAGGTTCCCTCTTTTGACCTCCAGTGGCATGCATGACATGGGTGAACTTATATCCATGCAGGCAAAACACTAATACACATAAAATAAAAATAAATAAATTTTAAAAGAAAAAAAAATGCCCTGTAAACATGCCTAAGGCCCCAATTGAGGTTCCCCTTTCCCAGATGACTCTAGTTTCTATCACGTTGACCAAAACTAAGCAGCACTCTGATTTTGAATAGTGTCTATTCTTTTTTTCTTTTCCTTTCATCTTTAGATACGGCTTGCTTCTAGGGGAAGGCTTAAATTCTTCTTCATCTTCCTATGTGTGCCCTGCATGTTTACTCTTGTCCGATATTTCTTATAAAGTTTTTAGTTTGTGCTAATGAGCAGATGTGTATGTGACTTTGTGTTAACATAACAGTTTAGCTTGATTTTCTTTTTATTAGTATAGTTTGTGTTTCTTCTTTTCTTGGTTAGTATGCTGTAATCAAGGACATTCAGGGTACCAGGAAAAGAGAAGGGATAGTCCTTTGAGATATGAAAAGGGCAGCTTATCTTGTGTGGGGCTTGCTTTCTCAGTGTATGAGTATAGTGAGTATGTGTACTAGCAATAGCATAGCAAGAATTAAAATAGCTGTTTAAAAGATCCATATATATTGACAACAGCTATAGGCCAGAAATGATTTAGGAAGAAGAAATGGGAAGTTAATTGGTTTCTATTTTTAAATGTAATGACCCTGGTAAAGAGAATATAATATAGAATCCTGAACTGTACAAATGTCAGGGAGCCTTCTTTTGTTGTTATAGCTAGACAAGTTTAAGACAAATAAAAGGAAGCCTTTATGTGGTAGGTAATATTTTGATGCCTGGCTTCTTGGATTGTATACCTTGCATATTTTAAGAAAGGGAAGCATTTTGATGCATTAATTGAACCAATTTGCAATTGTGTAACTAAGCTAAACAGTGGTATGTGGGATTAATTGCAAGTATTAGGCTATTAGAAATAGAGCTTATGATTTTTCTGAAGGAATCCAGGTACATTTTCAAAAGGAAAAATGTAGCAGTCAGCGTGTGTAATTTGAAAGAGTAAATTTTAGGAAAAATGCAGGGATGAAAAAGTAAGTAAAAGCATTCTGTATGAGGTCCATATCTTCTAAATTCTTTCTGTCTGTGTGCACGTTTGTACACGTGTTCATACATGTATGTGGAAGCCAGAGGTTGACATTATATGTCTTCTATCACTCTTTACCTTGTTTCTGGATACTGAATCCAAAGCCCATTGATTAGCTAGACTGACTGACTAGGGAGCTCCAGAGATGTGTCTGTCTACTTCCCCCAACCCATGTGTTAGGTTTATGGGCAAGCAGCACCATCTACTTTTTATATTTGTGCCGGGGTCTCATCTTAGGTCCTCATGCTTGTGCAGTTGGCTCTTCATAGCAAAGCCATTTCTTCAAGCCTTTTGTTTTGTGTTTTTTAAAAAAAAATTTTTTTTAACATTTATTTTTATTTTGTGTGTGTGGTATGTATGTGTGGGCTTGGGAGTGCATGTGCCATGGTGGACATATGGAGGTGAGAGGACAACTTGAGGGACTCAGTTCTCTCCTTCAACCATGTGGGTTCAGGGATCAAACTCAGGGCATCTGGCTTGGCTGCAAGCACCTCTAGCTGCAGAGATATCTCTGGAGCTCCAGCTCCTCTTTAACTCTTGCATCTGCAAGCAAAGGAGGCTGCCAAGACAGTTAAAAGAATAACAAAATACTCAGGTTTGGTTTTGAATTCCTGTTTTGTTCATATAATCTCTTAAGTTATTTGAACTTGGTAAGCTTGAGTTTTCTTGTAGGAACCTTGTGCATATGAGAACTTCGAGCAGTAGGGGATAGAAATATGTTGTATTCCTTCTAGGTTATGTGAACTCCTTACAGTGATGGCATATAAAATACTACAGTGCTAGTCACAGAATACATATTTGGTAATTAATAATTGCCTTCTATATTTGGCAAACAGTAGAGAGACAATAAATGAAATAATAGTGGAAAATAAACCTCTTTAAAGTAGTGAGGCTGGTCCATCTAAGGTTTATAAGGTAAGCTGGAAATTGTAGTAATTTTGAGTTCTTAAAATAGCATTTGAGAGGTTAAATAGATGACTCAACATTTAAGAGCACTTCCTGCTCTTCCTGAGGACCGGGGTTTCTTTCCTAGCACCCACATGGCTGCTGACAGCTTTCTGTAACTTCATTTCCAGAGGATCCCGCTCCTTCTTCTGCCTCTGCTGACGCTACATGCACATGCTGCACTTACATATATGCAGCAACACTCATGCACATAAAATTTTAAGAAATTAAAAACATCTGATTAAATTTGTTGAATTTAAGGGATTCAGTCTTTGTTTTCTCTTTTTTGTTTGTTTGGTTTGGTTTTTTGAGGGATGCCATGGTTGGTAGTCATTGAACCCTATACCACTGAGCTATATTCCTAGTCCCAGACTTCTTTTTAAATTAGTGCATTTAAATCAGAATGATATTTACACTGTAGTGATTCTTATCTTTTAAAAATAGATTCAAGATTTCTGGAAAGTTACCTCTTGTTTCTTTACGAATCTCGGATAAAAAACTGCAAGGGATTATAGAATTGTTTGAAAGCATTCCAACCCCTGAACCTGCAACTGATGTATCTGTCCCTGTCAAATCATTTCAGGTAATGTTATTTAGAATTTCAGAACTAATGAATGGAAAGTTCAAAATTAGTATTTGAAATAACCACAGGAATTTAAAGTGAAACAATATGCAGTTGTTTTAATTTTTATTGGACCTAATTTTCAACATACTTGTGTGGTTTATCATCTTTCCCTGAGATTGATATTTATTAGGAATCTTTAAAATGATGAAAAATGCTTATTGAACTTCCTCGCACATATATTTGGCTATACATCTATCCATTAAGTAAATTCTTAGAAGTGAAGTTATTGAGGAAAAGTATATAAATTTTAAATTTTGCTAAAGTTTCTCAATAAGTTGAGAATTTATAGTTAATAAATAACAGTAACACAAATATCTTTTTCTCTGTTCTGATTAATCTTGAGTATTAGCAGTTGTTAACATTTTATTCATAGAAAATGTCTTATGGTTTTAATTTGTTTCTTCATAGGAGTGTATTTGCCTAAGTTTAATGCCTGCTTGAATTTCACTTTTTAAAAACACTCTCCCATTTTGTAGATTCTATTACATTATGATTTTCCAATTATGGAAATTATGTTGGTCATTTGAAATTACCTTTTTGTATTGACCTTTATTGCATATAATCATTTATTTTTGCTATGCATGAGGCTTTCATCTTTTATATACAGTTATTTTACCACACCTTTGTGATTTCTTGGTTGTGTATTATATGACTTTTCTCTAAGATACTTTCAAAAAGAAAACATCAAATCACATTTTTCTTTTCTTTTTCTGTGTTCTTTATACATGATTAAATTATCTTTTAAAATAATCTAAAATTTAAAAAAAATTGCAAAGGTGAAGCCACAAATGATGATGTAAGGAGCCAGTTATATAGGAGATCTAGCAAAGGTAATTGATAATGATGGCTACACAAAACAGATTTCTGCTGTGTAATACACATCCTTACATTGGAAGAAGCTGTCATCTAGAACTTTGATAGGTAGAGCAAAGTCTCAAAGTTTCGAAGGACATAGTTGCTCCCTTGTTAGGGGCACATGTAGCTGGTAACTGGGAAGTTGAAGCTGATGTGCCTTTTCCTTCCCAAAACTTGTAGGCCCTAAGCATTAGACTAATTCTACTTTGCCTCTCTTCTGAAAATGGAATAGCAAGGTGTGGATGATAACACAAGTATTTATAAAAAGGCTAAGTTTTCAGCTGGATTTGGCAGCAGTCATCTGAGTCACAACAGCCACAATTACCTGTAAGTCACTGCCTGACAATTTTGGTGGTTAGCTTGACATATAAACCATGTTCATTTCAATTTTGATAAAAAACACTTTTGTCTGCTGACTGTATAATCTAACTTCCCTCTGATCCAAGATAGTGAATGACTATGACTGTACCTGAATTAGCATACCAAAGCACTGAAAGTTGGCATTCCTATTCATATCCTCACTGGAAACAGGGAGAATTAAGAATTATGCTTAATAATGTGTGTATGAGATTTTTTGGCCTAGGGATTCTTGATAGTGGGTGAATCCAATTTTGTGATTCCCCAGTTTATGATGGAGAGACTGTTTGGATAGGGGTAGGCTTGGCTGGGGAACATAATTCCCTGAGAGAGCTGAAGGAACAATCTGTGAAGAGTTTGGGCCCTCTCTTAAAACTAATGCCAAGAATCAGGCTGATTCAGCTATAACCATAATGTGACTTAGAAAAGCCATAGCCATCAATATGATTAAAATTTAGATTGCTTTTTTAAATTAGGAAGCCATAGAAAAACATACATTGTAATCCCCTTTTCTGCAGTTTAGAAGAAGTTGTATTCTTTAGAAAATCTTTTATAGGAGGTTAAATGCAAACAGCCAAGTCAAGGTGAGACTGGAGAAGAAGCTACATAGTTTTTTATAGGTCAGATATATTAACAGTATTGGGGAAGATTCATATACATTATTATTTTATTTTGTTCTTGAGATGGGGGTTGCATTCCATCCCTGACTAGCTTGAAACTCAAAGTGATCTTCCTGCTTCTGCCTCTTGAGTCAGATGTGCTGTTTTTTTAAACTTCATTATGTTTTTTAATTTTTCTCTGAAAATTATTTTTACTAAAATAGTACTAAAAATTAAAATAACAGTGTAAGCTTTTCAAATCTAGAGGCCTTAACATTGGGACTTGGGATGGTGGTTTCTCAACAGTGTCCTGGAGGTGGTTTCCTGGTTTAGTAAATGCTAAGGTAATGTATGACTTAGAATTTATACAGGATACAAATCCTTATAAGTGAGTATGTATCCAGACATAACTGCAGGAACCAGGGAAATGAAAAGGAACCAGGGAGGTAAAGGAAAAGAAATAATCTGAAAGAGAAGAAAAGTAGGAAACAGGCCTTAATAAGGGAGAAAGGGATAAAAATTGGGTTGGTTTAAGGGAGAGGGGAGGAAGGGTTATATAAGGAACCTTGAGGATAAAGGGAAAGAAGGTAGAACCACAGGAGAAGGGTATTATTAAGGGAGAAATGGGAAAAATGGGGGCACTTTAAATGGGGAAACCATGGTGGAAGGGTTAGACAATGCGAGAGATAAATAATGCCTCACTAATTTAAAAAAAAAAAAAAACTAGAGGGAATCATATTAGTCCAACAATCTACTGACAAATTATACCTACTTCTAGCTCAAGGAACATAATATAGGTCTAGTCAAGGTTTATCTGAGAACTTTTGGTCTTTCCCCAAGCTTTATCTATATAGCACATGGTAATTAAAAGTACCAGACTGGATGTTTAACAGCCATACTTTGAGGCCTATACTAATTTGGTCAGAGGGACATAAAGGACAGTTTTTGCTCCTTGCTCTCCAAGTCGACTAAGTTCCAGGGGACCATGGAACATCCCTCAGAATGTCCTGTAACTGTAGTGAGTCACCTGTCCTCTTGATCAAGGAGGCCATGGAGACCCCACCAGATGGACGTGAATCAGTGTCCAGTCTACAAAGAGGAGGGTCAACACAGAGAAAACATTTCCTCTGTGCTTCCAAGCAAAGACAGCCATGGTCGAGCAGGACCTTTGACTTATCTTCACATAGGTGGAACTGGTAGAGGAAAGGAACCAGGGGCTCCTCCTAAGCCCATGTGACCCCTGAGGAACCGATCCTCAAATGACCTTAAGAGTAAAAATAAGTTGGTTTATCTGGGCCGATTGCATGTTTCCCATACTGGTGTTTCCTTTTCTTAAACACCGAAAGGGAAAGTATAACCAAAGATTAAAGGGACCAGTATAATTCTTTTAAGTAAGAGTCCATGTGTATAGCTAAAGGCTACATAACAAGAAACAATGCCAGACAGGAGAGACCTTCTTTTGAGTTGTTGGCCAGGGTGGCCCAAGAGACTCCCAGATAGTAACCTAGCATAGAACTGGGAAAATGAACAGCAGACCCCAATCTTACCTAAAGGAATATTGGCAGTAGTTTGCTGCTAGATGAGGAAGAGCAGATCTTCCTAAAACAAGGAACTAAAGATAGGCTGACTACACTCAGCAGATGGATAAGCACTGGGGAACAGCTGGAGGCACTGACAACACAGTGGACAATAACAGAGATGACAGAGTATATGGGCTCCAGCAGAGTGTGGGGGTGTGGGAGGGTGTCACTTGGGATGTGGGTATATAGATGAATAAGATTGTTTGGGATGTTCTGTATGAAATACGCACAAAAAAATCAATCAGTAGAAAAAGTTGTATTCGAGGAAGAAGCATAAAAATCTGCTTCATGTTAATTAGTAGTTCTGAAAAACATTACCATTGAAATCTACCTGATGACTTTATATCCATGCTCAGATGTCAAGGGTCTCAGAAAGTAGCTGACTATGACTAGTAATAATGAGATATATAGAGATTGGAGATGCATATGCAAGCTTCTAAGTGTTAGTTGCATTAAAAATGAGTTTTTCTGTATGAAACAGTATATTTTAACAATGAAATGCAGATCTTTTTTAAAAGTTAAAACCTCATTCAATTTTATGTTTTATAGGTTTTATACTGAGCACAATATTATATAACTGTATTAATTCAACTGTAAACCTAAAAATTTACAGCCAGTTTTGAAAGAGATGCATCTTAGCTCTGGAAATTGTTATTGAATATGTCAAAGCTGTGTGATAATGAAATGCTTCTTCTAATTATATAGTTATTAAATAAATAATTTAAAAAATTTATAAGGTTAAAAAAAGAATTTGTATAGGTTACCAAAAAGGTTGTTATAATTTATATTTAGCATTACGATTTTGACACAGAAACACAATTCTCACCTCAAAGGGGAGTCAAAAAAGTGTGACCACGGCCTGGGAACACAGAGTCTGGTTACTGCAAATTCCATGTTCCCTTGTGGAAGCAGTTTCATGAAGTTTTTTTTTTAGTAACAGAACGAAGAAAAGTGATAAAATAAGAAGTTTCTCAAATACATTTTTGGAAACATTACATAGGTAGTTATAACACAAGAAATCTTAGCTATAGGCTCCACAATACTCTCTGATGGCACTCAGCCTTTTGTTTGGTGGGAGCTAGGGGCTTCGTTAATACATTCCAAAAGTTTTTTATCTGTTAGTCACTGATTAAGTCAGAAACAGAGGTGGACAAGAAGTGGCTATTTGGGGGCTAAAGGTTGTCCAAGATAAATTGTAAATGGGCTCTGGATCTACAACATCTAAATGCTCCACATTCATTAAAGTGCTACAGTGCAGGAAGTTCATTCCAAGATGCAGGTTTTTTTCTGGGAACTTTAATTCACAATGATTATAAAAATTCTTAGAAAATACTGTACTTGGTTATATACAACTATTTTTATGCAAGTATATAATGTCCTTTGAGCATGTTACATCCATAAAATCACTCTGTTTCCCTCCTTTCTTTTTTACGCAGGGTCTCATGTAGCCCAGGCTGGCCTCAAACTCAGTATGTAACCAAGGATGACCTAGACTTCTGATCTTCCTGCCTCCACCTTTTCAAATTCTAGGATTATAGGTGTGAGCTACCTTACCCAGTTATGTGTTGCTAGGTGTTAGAAAACGTTAGCTCTAACATGCGGTGACATGAGAATGAGAGACCGACCTCAGCAGGAGCCGATTTGTTCTTTATTAAGAACATTTTTTCTGCAGGATAGAAACTGCAAGCTGAGGCAAGGTTGGTCTGGGTCTTTAAGGAAATTAAAGGGGAAATGGCATCTTTCAGCAGCTCTGGGTTTTTTTGTGGTGTGAAGTTTGCGGACAGTAAGTGTTGGCATTTGTGTTCCTCAGTGCAGTGTCCCAGTTGGGGTTTTTCAACTTAGCTTGGGACTGTCCAAGTTGAGACATTATCCTTCACTGGGGATCAAATCCAGGACTTCATGCTTCCTAGGCAAGCATTCTACCAACTGAGGTACATCCCTAGCTTACTTAAAGGCCCTTCTTTAAGTTTCCTTTTTTTTTGGTTTTTTTGAGACAGGGCCTCCCTGTAGCCCACCTGGTTTGGAACTTGCTGTGCAGACCAGGCTGGCCTTGATCTCAGAGATCCTCCTGCCTCTGCCTCCCAAGTGCTGGACTAAAGGCATGCGCCACCATGCCTGACTCCAACTTTACATGGTATAATGATTTTTCCAACTTTAACCCTAATTTCTTCTTGAATAGTTCGAATTAAGTGGCTTTTTGTCAAAATAATCATATAATTTTAAATAAAAGATATTTTTTTCTAACTGATAGTGAATTATTTTCTTTCAGATTCAAGCATCTACTTCTTTGCCAGTATCACAGATTTCTCAGAAAATAATACCATTCTTGGAACAGCCTTCTGTTACTGAAGATGGTAAAATGAATCTGCTTAAGGAAAATTTCCCTACTGTGTATATAATTAAAATGCTTTGCATTTTGAGGCATATTGCCTTCACACAATCTCTTTGTTTTCTGTAACAAGAGATTAATCAGAGGAAATCAACAGATTTAGTAAATTTTTTATGTTGTCTACATGGGAGATGCTTAGAGATGAGTAATTCCAAAGGGTGATTAAAACTTGGGTTTATATACCAGTTTGAGGTGAGAAAAGGAAAAAGACTTGGGCTTCTAGGCTGAGAGAGGCAAGTTGTAGAAAGATAACCAAGACAAGCTATGACAAGCAGGGGTAAAGGTTATCATGCAGAATAAAGCCTGCTTCAAGGGTTCCTTTGATAAATTGCTTTGTGAGAATTATTCTTATTGTACAGAGAAGGAGGCAGGATTACAAAGGTAAATTTCCTTTGTAATGTAAGGTATAAATTTTAGCAACCCTTATAAAATGTAAACTTACATTTTATCTTAGAGCTGCTTCTGTGCTGTTTTTATTTTTTTAATTTTAATTATTTTCATTTTTTTATGAGTGTATTGGCTGCATGCGAGTGCACGCATGTCTGGCAGTGCCATGGAGGTCAGAAGAGGGCGACAGATCCCCCGGAACTGGAGTTAAGGAATGTTCTTAGCTGCCATGTGGGTGCTGGGAATTGAACCCAGGTCCTTTGCATGAGCACTCAGTGCTTTTAACCGCTGAGTCATCTCTCCAGCCCCTGTGCTGTTTTTTGTTTCTTGTTTTTTTTTTTGGGCTTTTCAAGACAGGGTCTCCCTGTA
>NW_008338720.1:807174-818710 GCF_000622305.1 Nannospalax galili | reverse complement strand
TTGATCTGGCCTCCACTCTTAAGAAAGTCAGGCAATAGCAGTATTTCTACATTATTGAGGCATTTTCACTCAGATTCCGTAATATAATTTGAGTATTCTTTTTTTAATATTTTATTATTTTATGTGTATGAGTATACTGCCTGCATGTAAGTGCACCCATATTGTGCAGTACCCACCAACGTCAGAAGAAGGCATTAGATCCCCTGGAACTAGAATTCCAGACTGTTGTTAGCCGCCATGTAGGTGCTGGGAATCAAACCCAGCTCCTCTGCAGAGACAGCTCTCAAACCTCAATTTGAGTATTCTTTAAGGTTACTTTTAAAGTAGGATTATTTTGACAAGAAACTTATAAAAGAATGTCGAGTGTCTTTTTTTTTTTAATGACTGTATTGGGAAGAAATTAAACATGTTTCTGTTTTGAAGTCTCTGGAGAAGGCTAACTGAAGTAACAGAGAAGGTGCTATATTCCTTGTTTTCTGTGGTGACCATAGAGATGGTCTATGTGAGGTCATACACGCCAACTTCAGCCTTAGTTTTTTAGGGATGTACTTCAGCTTAGTTTAGTGTATTATGAACCTCTTTTTGCTAGGTTTTTAAAAATCATATTTTTTTATTCTTAAAAGTTTAATGCATTTGTACAGTGTTTATCATGGATCCATCCACCACTACCTTCGTCCAACCTCCTTAGTGCTCCCACACTGTTGCCCGATATCCACCATGACATGAGCAACCTTCCAGTAGCCATGTCCTGAAAAGAAAGTGACTCACCCTCCTTCAGCAGCCGTTGATTGCCGTGGTTTAACTAAATACTTTTACAGTTTTGGATCCTAAAGTTTAAATAAATTTTTTTGATTATTAATTTTGAGTGTTTTACATGCATGTATGTAAGTGCATCATGTGTGTGCAGTGCCTGTACAGGTTAGAAGAGGGCTTCAGATGCCCCAGAACTGGAGTTATGGATTAGCTACCCTATGGATGCTCAGAACTTAACCCTGGTCCTCTGCAAGGGCAAGTGCTCTTAACTGCCGTGCTATCTCTCCAGCACCATGGGTCTTAAAGTTTTAATATAAATTTTGGGAATATACGCACACATACACACATTTACTAAGAGAGACACACAGTGAACAAGTGAGATCATCATGATCATCATTACAATAGTTGTAGGTCGATATTTGACTTCTCTGTGAGTGGAGGATATACTCCAAGACCCCTACTGCGTGCCTGAATCCCCACTTTTATTTACTTTTTTGTTCTTCCTTTCACCAGCTTTTCTGGAACTCGCTATGTAGACCATCTGGCCTCCATCTCACAGAGATTGACCTGTCTCTGCCTTCTGGATGCTAGGATTAAAGGCGTGTGCCACCATACCTGGCTAAGTACTAAACCTTTTTAATACTACATTTTTCCTTACATAATTACCTGTGATAAAGTTAAGTGATACTATTTTTCATCTTAACTAAACACTCACATCCCACCTTGAGTGTTTTGCAATTTGAGATATGACACCAAAACTAACACATTTTGTTTTTTGTTTGTTTCTTTATCCTTACCCTTTTACTGAGATTATTCTGGCTTTTTTTTTTTTTTACTTATTATTTTTATTATATATGTATGTATTGACTGCATATAAATGAATGCACCCGTGCCCTGCAGTGCTGCAGAGGTCGGAAGAGGGCCTTAGATTCTTAGATTCCCCTGGAACTAGAGTTACGGACGGTTGTACCTGCCATGTGGGTGCTGGGAATTGAACCCAGGTCCTCTGCAAGAGCAGTCGGTGCTCTTAACTGCTGAGCCATCTCCCCAGCGCCTATTGTGGCTTTTTTAGAGATAGGTATGTGTGTTTTTTTTTTCCTTCCCCATGTAAATTGCTTTCAGTTAGAGGAAGGACTGTGGCTTCTCATTGGCAGGTTTGAGTTGCCAGCACCACTCTTCTTGGACCTGGAAGTCATTAGTAAGTAAAATAAAAAATAAAAGCTAGCTGAATGTACACACTACATTCTTCACCAGTGGATATTACAACTAGGATTGCTACTAAGTGCTGGGTGGGTGGGTGGTATATACAGTGTGCATTCTGAAACAGTTGGGGGACTTCTCCCAAATATGTTTTTGAGCACTGGACCTATTTGCATAAAATCACGAAGTTTTCTCTTCAAACTATTATATCCCTTATCTTTCCCTCCTTTATAAGGAAGCTGTGAATATCTGAAGCCCTTTAGATCATATGAATAATCAAAATCCTGTGATTGATTGCTTCTCCCCAGTTCATGATAAACAATGTGTCTATTTTTTCTCCTTGCTATCTATGGTCAGTTCATTTCAGCAAATTGGTAAAGTTAAAATAGCAAAGGGAAGCTTTTCCCTTTTACTCCACAGACATATATATTGACAAAGAATGAGTCATATCTGCAATGAGTAGCATGAGATATCATTTCACTACTCAGAGTGTCAATTTAAAACTTTTTAAAAATTTTATTATTTTTATTTTATGTGTATGAGTGTATTGCCTGAATGTATGTAGGTGCACCGTGTCGTGCAATGCCACGGAGGTCAGCCTGGTCTACATAGTAAGTTAAAGGCCAGCCAGGGGTACACAGTGAGACCTTGACTTAAAAAAGTAGTTTTAGGGGCTAGAGGCACAGCTCAGCGGTTAAGAGCACTGACTGCTCTTGCAGAGGATCGGGTTCAATTCCCAGCACCCACATGGCGGCTATAAACTGTCCTTAACTCCAGTTCAAGGGGAATCCGAAGCCCTCTTCTTGTGTACTTTTTTCTTGAAGCTAAATAGATCTCATAATTTAATCCAATATATATATTCTTCTTTAAGCTAAATAGATCTCATAATTTAATCCTATATGTATATATATATATATATACAGTTTTTTCTTTAAGCTAAATGTATCTCATACTCTTCCATACTGTTTGTCTTTAAGATGTTATTTATTCAGAAGTAATGTCTATAGTCTTTTAAATTTGTATTTGTATTCAACTTTTAAAATAGGCCTCTAGCATTTTAATGTTAATATATATTTCAGACAAATTATAAGAATGATACTAAATAGATTATTTCTGTTTTTGACTTAAACAATATTCTATGAAATTTAGATTCAGAGGAGGAATTTTTTGATGCACCATGTAGTCCCTTGGAAGAATGTCCTCTAATTCTAACTAGAGTTAAAAGTACTAGACACAAAAAGACGCAAAGTGAAGATTGTTCAGTGAATTTAATTCAACTTAGAATGCGATTTGAAGTAGCAGAGGTATGTACTATGTTTAATACAGTTTATATAAATTGTCATTTATGCTTAATACTGTTTATATCTTCTCGTTGCTTACAGACACTGTTTAAGCTAGATGCAAAAGTCATGTGTGGTTTCTCCTTTTTTTGAACTGGTCTTTCTTAAGAATTAGATATTTAGATGATGTATTTCAGGTAGTTATTCAATGCACATTTTTGAAGGTGTATTTTAAGTATGCTTTGTATATGTATAGGACTATAAAATTGCTTCTAAAATTTAAATCCTTAGCATATTACATATTCATCTTCTGTATTCATATTTAATTACCACATTTGTGGGCATGTTTTAACATTTTGTGAACATGTTTTAGTAGTGCTTCCTTTTCATTTTTTTCTGCAGGTTTTGATTCAGTTTTATCACCTTGTGGGTGACTGTGAACTACCTGTGATAGAAACCGGTATTTTAAGATTGGGTACAGAAGTTGAGATTAGATCATGTGATTTGAAAGCAAATGCCTTTTTGAAAGAATTCTGGTTAAAATGTCCAGAATATTTAGGTAAGACTTTATTTATAAAACAGATAGATAAATTGCTTTCATAATATGACATCCTGCTCCTGTAGAGTTTTCCATTCTTAAACTTTGAATCAGTATAGTTACACTTTAAAACAGTCTCAGAAAACTGAGACCACTGAATATTTACTTTCCATTGCTTTCAAAATATACCTAAGGCTGAGTAATATATAGAGAAAAGAGGTTAATAGTTCGTGATTATTGAAGTCCACAGTCCAAGCTCCAGTGGTTCCATGGTTCTATCTGTTTGGTATCTGGTGAGGACCTCTTGGACTTCATAGCAGGAAAATGGGTAGAAGAGATTGAGGGCCAGGCTTGAGTTTCTATAACTACTTTCTCTTCTGGGAACTAGTAGATACCATGCAAAATCTACTATAATCTTGTCTTAAGGGTGTTGTCCCATTGACTAGGCTTTTCTCTAGACTCCACCTGTTAATTCTGACAACTTTATACTACCATACTGAGGAACATGCTTCAAATACATGGATCTTTTGGGGTCAAACTACATCCAAACCTTGCCACAGTTAGTTTTAAACTTTTGCTTTATAGTTGGCAATCTGGGGATGGAGTAATTCAGAGACAAAATAAAAATAGTATTTTTCATTAAGAAACATCATATACACAAAACATAGGACCACTTAATTCTCTTATTACTGCTATAACAACTTCCCACAAATTTAGTATCACAAAACAATACAAAGTTATTATCTTAATCTTCTGTAGGGGAGAATTCTAGCACAAATTTCACTAGGCAAAAATTAAGGTGTTAGCAGGTGCTCTTTGGAGGCTCTCTAGGAAGATCCACTTAAACCATGATCATTTGAAAGTTAATTCACTAACACATGACTTATTTGTGTTCTTGCTGTCAGTTGATGCCTGTGCTTAATTCCCGGCAGTCTCTATTGATTGGAGCCATATACTATACAGCCTACAATCTATGTAGCTGTGACCATATAGTATACAGCCTTTTCAGGCTGGTGTCTTTCAATTAGTAATGCATGTTTAAATTTTCTCCTTATCTTTTCATGGCTTGACATTTAATTTCTCTTGATTAGTGAGTCATAGTCCTTGTTCTAGGTGTCTGTGGTTTTCCTATCCACTCACCTAATGAAAGACATCTTGATTCCTTCCAAGTTTTGGCAGTTAGGAATAAAGATGCTATACATACATCCATATGCAGATTTTTCTGTAGAACTAACTTGTCAGTTTCTTTGGATAAATACCGAGGAACATAATTGGTGGATTGAATGTTATGTGTATAACTTTGGTAATAAACTGTCAAACTCTTCTAGAATGGTTATATATTTTCTTCTGGCAGTAAATAAGAATTCCTGGGCTGGGGAGATGGCTCAGCGGTTAAGAGCACCGACTGCTCTTGCAGAGGACCCAGGTTCGATTCCCAGAACCCACATGGTGGCTACGAACCGTCCTTAACTACAGTCTCAGGGGAATCCGAAGCCCTCTTCTGACCTCCGTGGCATTGCACAACACGGGTGCACTCACATACACGCAGACAACACACGCATACACATAAAATAAAAGTAAATAAAATATTTAAAAAAAAAAGAATTCTTGTTTGTCCTAGTTCATTTCTCCATTGTTCTGACAAAACACTCTGACCGCTACCAACTTGGGGAGGAAAGGGTTTTATTTGTCTTACATCTCCTGGGTCGTAATTCATCAGGGAGTCCCAGGTAGGAACTCAGGGCAGGAATTTGGAGGCTGGAGCACAGACCATGGAGGATCTCTGCTTACTGACTTGCTCCCATGGCCCCTGCTCAGCCTGCTTTCTTATGCAACACAGGCCCACTTTCCCAGGGGTGGCACCACCCACACTGGGCTAGGCCCTCTCCCACATCACTCATCAAGAAGATGCCCCTCAGACATGGCCACAGGCCAGTCCAACAGAGGAAATTCTCCAATTGAGGCTCCCTCAACCCAGGTGTGTCAGGTTGACACTAAAGCTATCCAACACACTGTTGTTCCATCTTGTCAGTATTTTGTTTGTGCTCTGGACTTGGGTCTTTCTATTAGATGGATAATGACAATTTGAATTCCTCTGCTTATGTTGTTGTGGAAAATATTTTCATTTGCATTTTGTCATTGATACAGCTTTTTTGTTGAGTTATATCTATTAGTTGTTTGACCCTTGTTAAAATCAGGCATCAAATTAAGTTTCATAGCCTGAAAGTAATCAGAAAATATGAATTACATGTATATGTGCGCACGTGTGTGTGTGTGTGTGTGTGTGTGTGTGTGTGTTTCATACTCTACATTTGTTCTCTATCCTTGGAAACTTGAGCATGGTTATATGGAAGATTTTGCGTTTTGTCCTATGCCAAAGTTAGGTTTTGTTCTTTTGCACTAAGAAATGGATTATTTTGGTGATTGAAAATAAAAAGTAATCAACTGGACAGTTTCCCTAATTAATCCAGAATTATTAACGGCCATTCCTTTATTTATTTACGTATTTATTGATTGATTGATTGATTGATTGATTGATATAGGGTCTCACTGTAGTCCCATTTGGCTTGGAACTTGCTATGTAGACCAGGTTGCCCTTGATCTCAGAGAGATCTGCCTGCATCTGCTTCTCAAGAGCTGGGATTAAAGGCATGCACATGAGTTCTGGCTACTATAGCCATTCTTATAGCCCATCTTAATTTTTATATTTATGCTTTTTTGTTTTCCCAAGAATAAAGGATAATAAATATTTGGCAACAAAATATAGCACCCATCATTATTGCTGGGAAAGAGTGAATAGAGTGGTTGTTTTGTGAAAACTAATCCACTGAATTATCCACTGGTTCAGCGAACCAGTAAATATATCAATAAAGTGTGGCTCTCTTTAGGGACTGAATATGTAGCTAATGCTTGAAATAGAAAGCTGGATTATTTACTACTGAGCTTTAGGTTTGAAGAACTGCAGGCAGGTGGCATTTTTCCTTTTCAGGAATAGGATAATTAGTTGTAGTTCTTTCACTCTCTAGATACTGACTTCTAGAAGCCATAGTAATTTAGTAATGCTAGTTTCATCTATATTTTTTTAAAAACTTATTTTATTTGTATGAGTGTATTGCCTGCATGTGTGTAAGTGTACCCATGTCGTGTAATGCCTGCAGAGATCAGAAGGTGTCGATTCCCCTGGAACTGCAGTTATGGACAGTTGTTAGCCACCATGTGGGTGCTGCTAATCAAATCTGGGTCCTCTGTTACAGTAGCCAGTGCTCTTAACCTCTTAGCAGCCCCATAATGACAATTTTAATGCTATACTAACATTTCTTAGCAGTTTCCTTAGAATATCTGTTTCTGAACAGAATCAGTAATGCAACTAATGAACTGTTATATACCGCTAAGATTGATTTTAATCTCGTATGTAGAAAGGTTATCCCCATTTTTGAGCTGTCTTCTTAAAACTAGCGTCTTCAAGAGCTTTTATAGTTTTCTGAGCCATGTCTGTGACTCAGGCCAAAATTCTCTTCCTGCTTTGCTCCTGAAAAGTGTTTCTGTTCTTCTTTAACAACTTGCAAGTTTTTCACACCTTACTTGTCTAGAGTTGGGAAAATGTGAGACTTTAGTTTTGCTGCCCAAAGGAAAACTACAGAATTGTGAGGAGAAATTACGGTGTTTTGAGTTTAAAAATCAAAGAAGGGGCCTTTATTAGGTATAGCACAGGAAGATTTTTTTTTGGTCATAATTACTAATACTGACTTCATTTATTTTCAGTTAGTTTTCCTACCAAAAAATAATTTGAAAATTATTTTTAGATGAAAACAAGAAACCAGTTTATTTGATTACAACTCTGGATAATACAATGGAAGATCTGTTAACATTGGAATGTGTGAAGGTAAGCAGATCAGATTCTCATTTGGTTAGTAAGTGTGCTGCTGAAATTTTATAATGATGCTTTATGAATTTAATAATAGTGCTTAGTCTTTATTCTGCTGTCATCTCGGTCATTCATAATACTTTAAGGTTCTTTGTTTTGTTATTCTTGTCATACTGTCTCAATTTACAGATACTTAATACAGCAAAGTAAGTGCCCTTTGTTCTAAGTAGAAATGACCTGTAGTTTGACTTTTTCTGCCAGGATATTGAAAAAGAAACAAATGTTTAGTTTTGATGGGATTTCTTATTGTACAAAAAGCAATTTACTACATTTCTATCATTGTCTGGTTACCTCATTTTTGTGTGTGTCGGGGGTGGGGGAGGTGTTTTTGAGACCCCTGTAGCCCCAGCTGATATAGAACTTGCCATGGAGACCAGGCTGGCCTCCATCTTTAGGAGATCCACTTGCCTCTGCCTCCTCAGTGCTGGGATTAAAGATGTGTACCACCATGCCTGGCTGCCCGATCTTTTTTAAGCATCAATGACTTGATTTATATTGATTTATAATGTCTACTTTTATCATTTGTGAAATTTTTCTTTGACTTTTGCTCAGTTATTTATTCCTTGCTTTCACTGACAAGTACCATATCATTTTAATAATTACTGTATAAGAAGAATTACTCCAAAATAGCCTTTATCACATTTAAAGCCATTTTTCCTACCCATTATAGGTCTGCTTTTTAAGATTTTTTGTTATGTTTCCATCAGGTTTTAGATCGTACAAGATCTAAAGAAAAAAAGAACAAAAAATGTGTTATATGCATATTAAATGTAATATTACTTAAAAGGAGGGAAGATCCTGCCATAACAGTATAAATCTGGAATATTATGCTAAGTGAAATGATCCATTAACAGAGAGGAACAAACTGGAGGCTCTTACTTATATGTGGACTCTCATAAATTAAATTCAGAGAAGGAGAGGGAAGATGGTGGTTACCAGAAGCTAGGGGTTGTATGAAAGGAGTGAAAATGCGAAGCTGTTGGTAAAAGGGCAGAAGGAGTAGGGGTTGAGATCTACTGCACAACAGAGTGAATGTGGTCAATAATAACACATATTTCCAAAAGGTAAATTTAAAACATTTCACTACAGTACATTTTAGGTAATGTAGTTGACAGATATGTCAGTTACCTTTGCTTAACCTTTCTACATTTTATGCATTCATCAAAACATGAGGTGGTACCCTGTAAACATAGACAATTATGATTTGTCAAAGATAATGTAAGAAAAATAGGAAAAAAAAAGACATTATTTGGGTACTTGATAGACAATTTTGCCATAAATTTTATTTTCAAATACAAGAAGAGTTAGGAAAAACCATGTAGACTTCTTGATCAAATGATTGTTCTCTGTACTTTTTAAGTTTTACAAAAACTTTATTGAGAATTTCATACATGTATATAAGGTGTTTTGATCAAATCCATGCCCACTCCCTCCCCTCCAAAATTCCCCCCTCTGAAGAGGTAACCCCAAAACCTTTAAAGGATTAGATACGAGCGCCCCAATACTTTTGACATTTTTGGCCTGGTGGGAACATACCTCAACATAATTAAAGGTATATACAGCAAACCCACAGCCAACATCATTCGAAATGGAGAAAAATGGAAGCATTCCCATTGAATTCAGGAACCAGACAAGGCTGTCCACTATCTCCACTCCTTTTAAACGTAGTATTGAAACTCTTGCTAGAGCAATAAGACAGGAAAAGGACATTAAAGGAGTAACAATTGGAAAAGAAGAAGTCAAACTATCACTTTTTACAGATGATATGATACTATACCTAAGAGATCGCAGAAATTCCACCAGAAAACTCCCAGAACTGATCAGCACTTTCAGTACAGTAACAGGTTATAAATTCAATCTGCAAAAGTCAGTAGCCTTTCTAGATTTCTTCTCTTGATAGTAAGAATGGCAGGAGTAATGGTAAGTGAACAGTTGCTACATGCTAGAAGCCCATACTTAGCCAATTTTGTTTGTTCTGGTAAAGCAGTTTTCTTGCTCTTGTGAAACAGTTGGTCAAGCAAATATATGTACATATATTTTTAATGAATTACTATGTAAATAATATTTTGTGTCTACTCCATATATAATTTATATCTGTACACATCAGGAAAATTTAGAACTATCATGCAGTTGTATAAGCATCTCTTCCTAATGTGTTCTAATAAACACATTTTCTTTTTGGACAGGTGGAAAAAAATGCACCTAACTTGAAAAGTACCTATAACAATGTTTTACAACTTATTAAGGTATGAGTATATAATAATTTATTTTGAAATTATATACTATATTTCTAAGTATCTGATAATTATTTTATAATTGGAATTATAATATCCTTGAGGATAAAGAATGATATTAAATTGCATTCTTTGCACTACAAGGCATAGTATTTTATGGAGATTATATAAGCAAATTTTTATTGACCTAGTACTAAAATCAATTTTTCTGTAGGTTAATTTTTCCTCCTTGGATATTCATTTACATACTGAAGCACTTCTGAATACAATGAATTATCTTAACAATATCCTTCCACAATCCATGGAAAACTCTGCCCTAGTGTCTGTTGCAGACACTGAAGACAAAGGAGATATCATTAAAAAAATTGGTATATATTTAAATTTCTTTAGTTTTTTTCATTGCCAATTAGAACAGTAGTTTAAGGCACTAGCCTCATTTTTAACTAGACTGACATCTAGAGTGATTCATCATATACCAAATGAATTTTTGAAAATAAAGGTAAAGGAAACTGATTACTGTTGAAAGGATGTTTATTATATACTAGATTTTAGTTGAAAATTAGACTAGGAATATTTGATTTGATGTTTTTATGTATTAAATGGTGCTTTGAGATTAGAAAATTATAACTGACAAAATTTTATTGATATTGGAGTATTTTTTATCCAGAGTACAGATTGAACACCGCTAACACAAAAATTTGAGATACTCTAAAATTCAGTACCTTTTGAGTGTCATGGTAGTTCTCAAAAATTTGGTTTTGGAGCACTTTGGATTAGAGATGATCTGTTACCTTTTAAAACAGTAAATATTTGTGCTTTCCTTAATGACAGCCATATCTCAGTAATCATTGGGTCTAGTTTTACTACAGTTTCCTCATTTCAAATGATAAGTCACCTCTAAGAGTAGTCACTTGCTTATTTGTTTGTTTTCATTAGATAATTGTTTTTTTAGAGTTCTCAGTTCAGCAGTGAATATCTTACTTTCTCTTTAATTGAATTGTAAATTGAATATTTTAATTATTTGTGGTATTATTTTAGGTGCTTTATGAGTGTAGTATGGTAATTATTAAAACTTGTACTACAATATGATTTTTGTTTTGTAGCTTTAAAGCTACCTATGAATGAAGATATTATTACCTTGCAGCTTTTAGCAGAATTATCATGTTTACGGATTTTTATTCAAGATCAGAAACAGAACATTTCTGAAATTAAGATTGAAGGTAATAACATCTTATAAAAGTAAATTTAAAATTATTCAATTAGAGAAGAAAAAACAAATGATTAATCTTTTTATTCCCTTAGGACTTGATTTGGAGATGATTATGAAGCCTTTAGTAACTGAAATAAATGCAAAGCTAAGAAATATAATTGTTTTGGATTCTGATAAAATGGCAGTATACAAAAAGGTAAGGTTTATTAAGTACTAATATATTCTTGAATATGAGTGCCTTTTAAGAGTGTTCAGTAGTTATACCTATCAATTAGATATAGTTGTTTAAACTATGAGTGTGTCTTATGATCATGGGCTTTAGAGTTAGGCACAGTAGATTTCTTAGCTCTGCTACTTAAAAGCTGTGTGACCACATCTATTTCCTTATTAGTAAAT